>NC_038254.2:26441298-26546814 GCF_000004515.6 Glycine max
ACTAAGCAATCACTACGCGTAGCTCGAGACTCATTGGTGGAGGATGCATGAACGACAATCAATCCATGTGGCTCCGAATAAATGTGGGAATGGAGAATTCACTAGGCAACAACTACGCATAGCTCCAGACTCATTGGTGGAGGATGCATGAACGAAAATCTATTCATGGGGATCCGAATAAAAGTGGAGAATGGAGAATTGCACTAGGCAATCACTACGCGTGGCTCCAGACTCATTGGTGGAGGATATATGAACGACAATCAATTCATGGGGCTCCAAATAAAAGTGGAGGATGGAGAATTGCACTAGGGTAATCTTAGAGAAACAATATACTCATGCCAAGGGTAATCTTCCTTGTAACCGAAATTGAAGGGCAGGATGTCAACATTTAGCTTTTAAATGAACATTCAGGGGAAACATCGGGTTAAGATGAAACTTGGAATAAATCACTCATAGTGTATAAAAAGCTCACACAGGCAAGTGTTTTACCGTAATCCCAAACCATAACTGCACCATGACTTTACTTTGCACACGATTTCCTATCGAATCAAAGATCAACATGTACGATCATGGATCAATATTATTTTCTCGAGGGTAGTGTTTTTGGAGAGGAAGTTGGGTGTTTTGGTCTTTTCCTCTTCGTTTATGTGGGGTGGGATATCGCCAGTCGAGAATGACTTTGAGTGGGAATCCGAAAGGAAGAACCATCAAAAAATGGGTTTTCCTTTGCCGGCAGTCACTTACCTTGCCAAAAATTTATCTGGTCTGAAGATTTTCCGTTCTTTTTCTTTCATTAATCGGGAATTACTTTGTTTTCCTCCGATCTTTTCCTTTTTACTTTCTTCCGATTTTTTATCGGGAATCCTTCTTTTCCTTTCTTTTCATTCTTTTCTTTTTTTTTCCTTTTTCATTCCTTTCTTTGGGAAATCGGGTTTTAGTATTCTATTTGCTCTCCCTTGCGGAGATTCCGCTGTCCTTTGCTTCGGGGGAAAGGATGAGGATTCTTTTTTTGTAGGCCAAGGTTCAAAATAGTCTAAGGTTGTGTCTCAATGGGGTTTTTTTTTATCGTGGGAACCCGATCTTGATATCTGGGGCAAAACAAATTCGCGTGTCAAGGTGTCAGTCTCAGGCCAAACTTCCATATTATTCCACAAGGCACGTGCAACAATGATGATTTGGAAACAACGTGCAAAATTAGTCATGGCCACAGCCAGGTGGGCGCTCAAGCATCCCGTTCATGGAATTGTGATACTACGGTTGGGAATTTACACAAACAGACCCAACGTTTCCCAATTATGTTCTTTCATCAGTTCAATGAATTTATCTATTCTTATCTCGGTTATTCAGGAAAATAAACTCTTTGCGTCAGTCCCTTGTTTCCAAAAGATACGTTTGCTCTCTACGAATGATTTATTCTTCCTAACCATAACATGTCGACCTTCAAGGTCTTTCTTTCTTTTTCCTTTTTGTTTCATTTTTATATTCACAAAATTATACACCCATTGTTATTTGCGAGAAAACTTTTCTTTGTACACTTTCATTCCTATACATGACTAACCATAACATGTCGACCTTCATGTTCGAAGATTTTTTTTCATTTTTCCCAACATACACCTGTGGTTTATACAAAAGTTTCTTTATATACACTCGTCGCTCATACACACAAGAATTTCTTTTCACACATTATTTACACACACAAAATCCTTTTATACACATTTTCCTTTTACATATATATAAATAAAAACCTTTTTCTTTTCTTTATGAACATGACATTTATTCACAACGCTTCTTTCTTTTTATCATGATTTTGGTTCATTTTATTTTTAGGACGACGTTCCTAAATGAAAAACTCTACACGGTTCCAGAACTTCAACAAACACTATTGACAACAACGAAGTAAGCACTAACGCAATAGTCCAAACAAAATACATGCACAAAACAAATGACAATCGCAACAACAAAAAACAAACGTTAGTCCCTCAAGTCATAGAAATAAAATAACATGTAAATGATAAAGGATGAAACATGAATATGGGGATCCCACGGTCATGTGGCTCTGCATGCCATCGGACTCCTGGGTCACGGTAACAAAAATTCGGGTGGTCGACAAAAGCAGGGCTTTTGCTCCTACGTATCCTCAATTTGTGATGAGGAACTCAGACCTACGTAGTTCTTGATAACTGCGAGACTAAAAATAGTCTTGGTGTTTTCTTCACTAAAATGCGAACATGCTTTAGTAAAGAGACAAAAATTCCAACTGATCAGAGCAACATATGCTTCTTTTTTTTTTTTTTGAAAAATGATGTGTCTATCGGGGAAGGAGAGTATGCTGATGAAATTTTCTCATAACCATAAATGAGATTTTGGATGTTAGCATTTCGTTTCTAAACAACCATATAGTGGAAACACTGGGTCCAATAAAGATAGGAGAAAATCACTCAAAGTGTATTAGTCTCACACATGTAAGTGTTTTATCCTAATTCCGAACCATAGATATGTCATGACTTGATTTTGCAAATCATTCCCTATCAAATCAAAGATTACATGCGTGATCATGGATCAATAGGACTTATTTTGGGAATGGTTTTTAGGTGGGGAATTTGGCTTTGAGTGTTTTTCCCTTTTTCTTTTCTGTTTTTGTTTAGTGCGTGGCGAGAAAGTCGCTAGCGCACAGGATTTTGTCGGCAATCAAAGAGAGAGGACCACTTTAGGTCGTGGTTTCCTTTTTCTTGTTTACTTGGTGACAATTCTGTATTGTTCAGATATTGTCTGGTCCAAAGACCTTTCTGGATGTTTCTTCTGTTTTCTTCCAATCCTTGATCGGGAATTTTCTTTCTTTCTTTCTTTCTTTTTTGTTTTTTTCCGAGGGCAAGGATTGACATTCTCACCCTGGGTCAAGGTTTATGATAAGTTGGGATTTTGGCTCAAGGCTTGTAGAACGGCTGGCCATGATATATGTCAAGGTTTGGCCAGCGGTTCGGGGATAAAGGGGATGTCCTACATTATTTCCATGATACACATGCAACAATGATGATTACGAATTTTTATGCAAGACTGGTCATGCATGCACCCATGTGGACACTCAAGCATCAAGTTTTTATGGTCATGTGACACTAGGGCTCAAGATTCATTTTCCCTATTTTAAGTCAACCCAGTGTTTCCAAAATATGTTCTTTTATCAAATCATGCATTCATATGACTCCATTTTAGGCGTTCGGAAAATTTTCACAGCATTCACTCTTCAGGTGTAAACACATTTTTTTTCAAAAACTGGTTAAGATCAATAAAATCTTTCAAAGAAAGGTTGGAAATTATCTTTTTTTCACAAGCATGTTGTTTTTTAGCTAGAGAACTTTTATTTTTTATTATTATTTTTTTTATCTTCTATTTTTTTTCTTCCTTCTTATTCTTTTCTTGCTCGCTCTTTTTGCTCTTTTTTTTTTCATGAGGTATTTTGCTACCTAAACATACGTATATATTAGTGAGGTATTTTGCTATATACATGCGTGTCCAAGGTATCTCGATACCTATACATACACATATATATATAGTGAGATATATATGCAATATACACGCATATCCAAGATATCTATCTACCTATACATACATATATATATATAGAGAAATATATATAGCTACATACATGCATATCCAAGATATCGATCTACCTATACATACATACATACATATATATATATATATATATATATATATATATATATATATATATATATATATATATATAGATATAGATATATTTCGTGAGGTATGACTACCTTCCGAGCTTGTGCTTGTTTTATTTAAATTCCTAGGATCATGAGCAACTAGGTGTGTCCTGCTATGACTTGAGAAAAAAAAGTGATCAAATAACAAGCAGAGATTTAAAAGGTACTAGGTTGTCTCCTAGTAGTGCTTCTTTAACATCTTGAGCTGGATGCGTGATGGCTTGTCAGTCACGAACCTAGTACTTTGCTCACCTTTGGCTTTGGACTTGGTTACCTATTGGTCGGCCATGGGTCGTAAGCAACGCTCTAACCTTTTTGTGGATGAGCTGAGGGGAACTCTAGAGGTGATGGCGGTGCGTCTGTTGCCCGCTGCCGGCCATCCCCAGGCTGCTGTGGTGTTTCGCCCTGCGCCTGCCTGGGGACGCAGTGCTTCTTGATGAAAACTCGATTAGTAGGGGGCCTGATGACCTTGCTGGGGGCGACAGGCACTCCGTAGAACTTTCAGAGGCCCGTAATTAGAGCTTGGCAACCCCAAGACCCTGTTGGACTTCTTCGGGTCCACTGGGTGTCTTGCGGGCGCGATCCCTGCAAACAATATATGAAATCAGAAATCAGTTGAGCGATGTGCATACTTACCTATGTCATGATGACGTGACCTTGCCGGGGGGAACGAGCACCCTGTAGGGACTACAAAGGCCCGTAACCAGAGCTAGAAACCCCAGGGCCCTGTTGGACTTCTCCGGGTCCACTGGGTGTCTTTGTGGGTGCGATTCCTGCAAACAATAGATGGTATCAGAAATCGGTTAAACCATATGTATACTTACCTATGTCACGATGGCATGACCTTACTGGAGGAACGGGCACCCTGTAGGACTGACAGAGGCCCGTAACCATAGCTGGAAACCCCAGGGCCCTGTTGGACTTCTTCGGGTCCACTGGGTGTCTTGTGGGCGCGATCCCTACAAACAATAGATGACATCAGAAATCAATTGAGTCACGTGCATACTTACCTATGTCACGACGGCACAGACCAACTGATACATCTACAGGGGGAGATTGGCATTGTGGTCGCTGGGCAGAATGTTGCTAAATAGCAACGTCATGCATATCCATGTAAGAGTGGTCATGTTGGTGCGCATGATCCGCACTCATCTTTTTGCAGCGGCACGGGTGAAATCTTGCCCTGGTATGCATAGTAGATGTGTGATAGCCTCCCTCTTTGGATGTGCTCGCACAGCTGGTCGCCCTTCAATATCAGGGGGTGGCCCAGAGACTGATAAAAGGAAACTACTGGGCCCTTAACCGGGAGCGCAAGTCTCGGTTAAGCATCTAAGGGCAAAGGACCTTATATTCTCTTAAGGTGTGGATATGGAGCACATTGAAAATGAGGACGCATAGCCCTCTAAAGGCAAGGGCGTGAAGCCCTCTGCAGGCGAGGATGTGCAGTACTCTGATGGCGATGACATATAGTCCTCTAAAGGTGATAGGTACTAGTACCTAAGGGTCCACCTTTATGAGAAAGCAAGAGATTGACTCATCGAGAGGGCCGGTCATCCAAAAAGATTGGACACGAGATGTAAGAAATCTATGCAGTTAACATGATTTTTAGGGATGTAGACGCGCGCAACCTTTGTCGTGAAATTTGGTAATGCTGACCTCATATGAAACAATGCAATGCAATGCAAAGTTTGTACAATGTTCATGACATTCTTTCCCTATTTTGTGATTTTGATTTTGATTTAATTTTTTTGGAAGACACAGATTGACTGTCCTTTTGAAAAAGGTGATAATTCATACAACCTTATCCTATCTTTTGTAAATCTCTCCGGGAACAACCTTGACATTTAATCAATCTATTGAAATTTCAGGGTTTGTCTCCCCTCTTTTTTTCTTGTTTAAAAACATCGACGGGTCAGAACTTTTGATCTGCCCCTTTGTTCACTTGAGGCTCATGCACGATGCCCCTCATTGCCCCAGTGTAAGGCTTTGAGGTACCAATTGTTATCTTTCGTCATGACCTTGTAGCTAGGAACCTATTGGGTGAGAACTTCTAATCTGCGCCTAGGTTCGCTTGAGGTTTTTACATTGTGGCCCTCATTGCCCCAGTGTAAGGCTTTGAGGTACCAATTGTTATCTTTCGTCATGACCTTGTAGCTGGGAACCTATTGAGTGAGAACTTCTAATCTGCCCCTAGGTTCGCTTGAGGTTTTTACATGGTGCCTTTCATTGCCCCAGTGTAAGGCTTTGAGGTACAATCATTGTCTTTCGTCATGACCTTGTAGCAAGGAACCTATTAGGTGAGAACTTCTAATCTGCCCCTAGGTTCGCTTGAGGTTTTTACATGGTGCCTTTCATTGCCCCAGTGTAATGCTTTGAGGTACAATCGTTGTCTTTCGTCATGACCTTGTAGCAAGGAACCTATTGGGTGAGAACTTCTAATCTGCCCCTAGGTTCGTTTGAGGTTTCTGCATGGTGCCTTTCATTGCCCCCGTGTAGGGCTTAGAGGTACCAATTGTTGTCTTGTTTTCACAACCTCGTAGTGAGGAAGAATGAAAGAAGCAGTTGATTCTTGCAAAAAGAATTTTCCAAGGACGAGAAATAGTTGAAGGATTTTTCAGTTGATGGATTAAGTCAAATGACTCCTATGTAGAAGCAAGATGTTTTGATGTCTTGATGATGCTAAAGGATCAAGTGCTTTTAAGTTTTATTCAAGACCAGAATCCAAGAAAATCAAGATATATGATCAAGTTGATCTCTAGAATCTTAGGAAGAAGTTTCCAAATTGAAAAAACAAAAGGTTTGACCAAAGAATTCTATCATTTCAAATTGAGATTTGCTTTTTGGTAATCGATTACCAGCAGCTTCAAATGTTTATAACTGTCACTAGAAATTTGAATTCAAAATTTATAACGCGTAATTGATTAGACATGGATGGTAATTAATTACTAGCAGTTTATTGAACGTTTTAATTCAAATTTTTAAAACCTGTAATCGATTACACAAGTCTTGTAATCAATTACCAGAGGGGATTTTCAAAAAATAATTTCCAAGAGTCACATCTATCAAATGTTTTATGAATGGCCATCAAAGGTGACTTGGAAACACGAATTTAAAGAGAGTTTTCATTGCCCAAACAGTTTTATCCTCTCAAAAGATTAAGAGTTTTTCTGAACTGAAATGTCTTATCCTCTCAAAAAGATTTCTTGGTCAACCACTTGCATATTCAATAAGGAATTTTGATTGATCTTCATTGTACAATCTATCTCTTTTAAGAGAGATTTCTTCTTCTCTTCTTCTTATTTCTGAAAAGGGATTAAGAGACCGTGGGTCTCTTGTTGTAGAGGATTCCTGAACACAAGAGAAGGGTTGTCCCTGTGTGGTTCAGACTTTGTAAAAAGAGTTTTACAAAGAGAATGGAAAATCTCAAGTGGGTTGCTTGAGGACTGGACGTAGGCACGGGAAGTGGCCGAACCAGTATAAATCAAGTTTGCATTCCTCTCTTCCCTTAAACTTCTTTTATTTATTGCTATTTATCTTTTTCTTTAAAGAAGTTTATTTTGAATTGTCTTTTGAGTAATTCATGTTAAGGGTGCATTGTTAATCCGAAGAGAATGAAAGTTTAATTGGGGAATAGTCTTAATTCAACCCCCCTTTTTCTTAAGGTAACTGAGGCCATTTATCCAACATCCTATTCTTGATAACTCACTTCTCTCTAAAAAGACAAACTTTCCGGAATGGTAAAATGAGGACACATGAACGTCTTGAAAAGACAGTCAATCAAATGCTTTTTTTTTTCTTTTTCTTTTTGAACTTTTTTTTTATTTTTTTTTATTTTGAACTTTACTCATCGTTTTACGGCACCCCCACCAACGTGCAAGACGAGTAATCTCTGATTGAACGGTCTTGGAAGTCCAAACTCACGAGCACAGGTCGCTTGAGCAAACAGACCAATGGCTTGCACCCACATTCTGGTGAAAGTTGAATAAGCAAAGATGCGTTTGTGAGAGGACGAGGGACAAAGATATCAACTTTATCCATTTCATTGTAACCGTGGTTTACAAAAATGGTACAAACTTGAAAATCCTGATGAGTCATTAGAGACATCTAACAACAACTTTCAAAATTGCCCCATGTGTGGCGTCTCTTGTCAATGTCAGGATTTACACACAATTCTCCTCAAATTTCAGCCAGCCCACATCAATTAGACCTTGCACCTTACGCTTCAGAGCCCTACAATGCTCAATGGAACGCCCCGAGGCTTCTCCATGACAACCACACGTTGCGTTCGAGTCGTATTCTCGGAGAAATGGAGGTTGATGAACCTTGGGTGGGGTTATGGCTACCATTGAATTATCAAGTAGATAAGGGAGCAAGTCAGCATAGGACACTGGAATTGGGGTGAATTCTATAGGCTTTCTCGCTGAAAAATTCATTTCTTGGTTGGTGTTTTTGGATTGTGCTAAAGGTGATGTTCGTCATTGGAAGTGCGGTAGACAGACTTTGTGGTTGATTTAGGGATGGCCTTTGTGGATAATTGGGCGGTGGGTAAGGAGAAGGTTTGTTATTGGCTGAGTAATGACATTGTTGGGTTGGTGGGAAACTTGGCTGTATAGGAATGGCAGTCAAAGCATGGGCTTCTCCCTCATTCTCACCCTTTTCATTTGCCCTAGTTTTTTTTTTTGGCATTTATCAAAGCATGATGATCAGATTTTCCTCTTTTTAGACCCACTTTGATCCTTTCATCGGTGAAGACCAAATCATCAAAGCTTGAAGGTGTGTAGCCCACCATCTGTTCTTAGTAGAATACTGGTAATGTGTCTACAATTCCTTAAAATAGGCCTAACTCACAAAAAACAGTCCCTAGTGGAGTCGCCAACTGTCGCAACATGCCCTTTTGCGGGCGTGCGAGGCGAGGCTCACGGGTGCGCTTTCCAAAGGAGGAAAGATGCGCGGAGTCGCCACCAACGTTTATTTGTGGAAAACGTCGGAAAAACCGAAGGAAACCAGTCAAAATGAAAATTCTAAGTTCGGGAGTTGCATTTACGTTTGAGGAAGGTATTAGCACCTCTCACGTTTGTCTCAAAGGACAGCAACCTATTTTTTAGAATTGTGGAAATTGTGTTACCTTAACTTTTATTTCTTTTTATTTTTTGAGGTCGACATAAGCGGGGCTATTGCTCCTACGTACCCTCCATCGAAGAGGAAATCAGACCTACGTAGTTCTTTCTTAAGAGTGAATCAAGCGATTCTTTTTACTTGAAAGGTGATCATTTTAAGGCGTTGGACCTTAAAAATGATCCATTTACTTGATAAGGAAAACTGAGATGATAAACTTTCAAACCCTTTTTAGTGACTTTTTTGTGGACGAGCTTGACTAGGCGAGTTGATTTTAGCCTTAGTTTCACTTTAGTTATTAGTCAATTCGATTAAGAATGAGAAATCCCAAAGAGAAAACGTCCGATTGATTTTTTTTCGCTTCATTTTTACTAAAAGGTATTTTTGATAATTATATTATTATTTTACCTCTTTTTTGATTTCCAATGTGGTTACGGCACGACCGAACTGTCGGAATTCATTTTAACAGAAATTAACGGATATTACAAATCAAATGATCGGTGGAAATTTATTTTATTTTTTGATTAGGCGAGAAATGACTTAAATAAATGACTAAAGCACATCAAAAGGGGGTACGGAAAGTAAATGAAAACGAGAATAAAATGTCATGAAACAAATGGGGACCACCACGGGTACATAGAATGAATTGAAAAGCTCGGTTTGGGGTACTTACCAGTTGAAGACCGAAGAAAAACGAAGAACGAACGATGAATGTCGAAGAATGGTTGAAAATCTTCGCGTAATTACCCACGGAAACGTTACGGAAGCGCCTCGGCTTGGATTTTCTTCACGGAAACAATTTTCCTCAGCAAATTTAAGAGAATACGAAGTGCCAAGAAGGCTGAACCCCTTCCTTCTTCATTCCTCCCCCTATTTAAAGCAAAATAGGGGAGGAGCTTGGCACCCAGCTGGCCCAGGCGAGCTCAGCACGCCCAGACGAGCTAGGTTGCTTCCTCCAGAAGCAACCGCCTTATGGAGGAAGAAACTGGAAGGCCCAAGTGGGCCTGATTGCTATTTGCACCCCCTTTTTTACTAAATGCATCCCCTTTGTTTTTTTTTTGTGATTCTTTTTCCGTAACGTTACGAAACTTTACGAATTTCGTAACGATACTTATTTTCTTTCTGTAAGGCTGCAGAACCTTATGGATCATATATTTACTCTTTTTTAGCTTTCGAAGAAGTTACGGAAACTCACGGATTGCGTAACAATACTTCCTTTTGGCTTCCGCCACATTACGGAATTTCACGGATCGTGTAACCATGCTTTCTTTTGATTTCCGGCGCGTCTCGGGACTTCACATATTGTGCAACAAAGGGTGCTAAGTACTTCGAAGTGGTCAATCAAAGGTTGCATGCCATCAAGCAATAGTCCCTGGACGAAATTAGGGTATGACAGTACCCAAGGGTCCACCTTTATGAGAAATCAAGAGATCGACTCATCGAGAGGGCCGGTCATCCAAAAAGATTGGACACGAGATGTAGGAAATCTATGCAGTTAACATGATTTTTAGGGATGCAGACGCATGCAACCTTTGTTGTGAAATTTGGTAACGCTGACCTCAATGCAATGCAATGGAAAGTTGTACAATGTTCATGACATTATTTCCCTATTTTGTGATTTTGATTTTGATTTAATCTTTTTGGCAAACACAGATTGACTGTCCTTTGGAAAAAGGTGATAATTCATGCAACCTTATCCTATCTTTTGCAAATCTCTCTAGGAACTCCCTCAGAGTGTATGTTCTGTTTGATTTAGTCACTTGACCATTTTGGAGTGACGGCAATGGAGCCGTTTGATGTTTAATCAATCTATTGAAATTCCAGGGTTTGTCTCCCCCCCCCCTTTTTTTTGTTGTTTAAAAACATCGACGGGTGAGAACTTTTGATCTGCCCCTATGTTCACTTGAGGCTCATGCACGATGCCCCTCATTGCCTCAGTGTAAGGCTTTGAGGTACCAATTGTTATCTTTCGTCATGACCTTGTAGCTGGGAACCTATTGGGTGAGAACTTCTAATCTGCCCCTAGGTTCGCTTGAGGTTTTTGCATGGTGCCTTTCATTGCCCAAGTGTAAGGCTTTGAGGTACAATCGTTGTCTTGTTTTCACAACCTCGTAGTGGGGAAGAATGAAAGAAGCTGTTGACTCTTGCAAAAAGAATTTTCCAAGGACCAGAAATAGTTGAAGGATTTTTCAGTTGATGGATTAAGTCAAATGACTCCTATGTAGAAGCAAGATGTTTTGATGTCTTGATGATGCTAAAGGATCAAGTGCTTCTAAGTTTTATTCAAGACAAGAATCCAAGAAAATCAAGATATATGATCAAGTTGATCTCTAGAATCTTTAGGAAGAAGTTTCCAAATTGAAAAAAAACAAAAGGTTTGACCAAGGAATTCTATCATTTCAAATTGAGATTTGCTCTCTAGTAATCGATTACCAGCAGCTTCAAATGTTTATAACAATCACTAGAAATTTGAATTCAAAATTTATAACGTGTAATTGATTACACATGGATGGTAATTGATTACCAGCAGTTTATTGAACGTTTTAATTCGAATTTTTAAAACCTGTAATCAATTACACAAGTCTTGTAATTGATTACCAGAGGGGATTTTCAGAATATAATTTCCAAGAGTCACATCTATTAAAATGGTTTATGAATGGCCATCAAAGGTCTATTTATATGTGACTTGGAAACACGAATTTAAAGAGAGTTTTCATTGCCCAAAAAGTTTTATCCTCTAAAAAAAATTCCTTGGTCAACCACTTGCATATTTAATAAGTAATTTTGATTGATCTTCATTGTACAATCTATCTCTTTTAAGAGAGATCTCTTCTTCTCTTCTTCTTATTTCTGAAAAGGGATTAAGAGACCGTGGGTCTCTTGTTGTAGAGGATTCCTGAACACAAAGGAAGGGTTGTCCCTGTGTGGTTCAGACTCTGTAAAAGGAGTTTTTACAAAGAGAGTGGAAAATCTCAAGTGGGTTGCTTGAGGACTGGACGTAGGCACGGGAAGTGGCCGAACCAGTATAAATCAAGTTTGCATTCCTCTCTTCCTTTAAACTTATTTTATTTATTGCTATTTATCTTTTGGTTTAAAGAAGTTTATTTTGAATTGTTTTTTGAGTAATTCATGTTAAGGGTGCATTGTTAATCCGAAAAGAGAGAGTGCAAGATTAATTAGGGAATAGTCTTTGTATCTTAATTCAACCCCCCTTTATCTGAGGCCATTTGTCCAACATCCTATTCTTGATAACTCACTTCTCTCTAAAAAGACAAACTTTTCGAAATGATAAAATGAGGTCACATGAATGTCTTGAAAACACAACCAATCAAATGCTTTTTTTTAACCCCTTTTTTTTTATTTTGAAACTTATTTGTTTTGAACTTTACTCGTTGTTTTACGGCACCCCCACCAACGTGCAAGACGAGTAATCTCAAATTGAACGGTCTTGGAAGTCAGCACTCAGGAGCGCATGTCGCTCGAGCAAACAAACCAATGGCTTGCACCCACATTCCAGTGGAAGCAAAGATGTAATTACGAGAGGATGAGGGACAAAGATGTCAGACTTATCCATTTTATTTAGCATTGTAACTATGGTTTACAATAATGGCATAAACTTGAAAATCCTGATGAGTCATTAGAGACATCTAACAATAGCTTTCAAAATTGCCCCATGTGTGGTGTCGCTTGTCAATGTTAGGATTTACACGCAATTCTCCTCAAATTTCAACCGGCCCGCATCAATTAGACCTTGCACCTTACGCTTCAAAGCCCTACAATGCTCAATGGAACGCCCCAGGGCTTCTCCGTGACAAGCACACGTTGCGTTCGAGTCGTATTCTCGGAGAAATGGAGGTTGATGAACCTTGGCTAGGGTTATGGCTACCATTGAATTATCAAGTAGATATGGGAGCAAGTCAGCATAGGACACTGGAATTGGGGTAAATTCTACAGGCTTTCTCGCTGCAAAATTCTTTCTTGGTTGGTGTTTTTGGTTTGTGCTAAAGGTGGTGTTCGTCATTGGAAGTGCGGTAGACAGACTTTGTGGTTGATTTAGGGATTTCCTTTGTGGATAACTAGGCGGTGGGTAAGGAGAAGGTTTGTTATTGGCTGAGTAATGACATTGTTGGGTTGGTGGGAAACTTGGCTGTACAGGAATGGCAGTCACAGCATGGGCTTCTCCCTCATTCTCACCCTCTTCATTTGCCCTAGTTTTTTTTTGGCATGTATCAAAGCATAATAATCAGATTTGCCTCTTTTTAGACCTACCTTGATCCTTTCGTCGGTGAAGACCATATCATCAAAGCTTGAAGGTGTGTAGCCCACCATCTTTTCATATTGGTAATGTGTCTACTATCATTGTCATCATTTTTTTTCCGTCATTGAGGTGCCACTTGAACTGCCAGGTCTCTCCACCTTTGGGTGTATTCTTTTGAAAGATTCGTGCCCCCTTTTTGCACATGTTCTGTAGTTGCGTCCTATCCGAAGACATCTACTGACACTGCCTAACGAAGGCAACCACTAGGTCCTTCCAAGAATGGACTCGGGAAGGTTCCAAGTTAGTGTACCAGGTAATAGCTACCCCAGTAAGACTTTCTTGGAAGGAATGTATCAGCAATTCCTCATCTTTTTCGTATGCCCCCATCTTCTGATAATACATCTTTAGATGGTTCTTGGGGCAAGTAGTCCCCTTGTACTTGTCAATGTCTAGCACCTTGAACTTGGGAGGGGTGATGAAATTGGGTACTAGGAACAACTCTTCTAGGTTAGCAAAGGCATAATCTTCACCTCTTTCAATGGCCCTGAGCCTTTCCTCTAGATGATCCAACTTTCCTATTTCTACCATAGCATGAGGGTTTTTACTTGTTGTGGAATGCAAGAGGTGTAGCTGGGGATGATACTGAGGGCCCTCCAAAGGGTTTTGTAGGGGTATACCACCAACTCCTTGCCCTTCAGTGGCATATCCGAGGCAAGGATCGAAGTCGGCTAGATTGTGGTGGGGAATTTCATGTGTCTCCCCCACGGTTTAAGAGACATGTGCATGATCAGTTTGGGGTTGTTGGCTCTCAATGGGTATAGGAGTGGAGTTATTGACATTCTTATTGGGAATGTACGCCACATTGGGTGGCGTATAGTTGAGAGGCAAGCCATATGGCGCGAAGGCGTGCTCGTTTTGAATTTGCACATCATGGGGGCCGCCCGTACTTCCTAAATCTTTGCCTACCATAGCTGAGGTTGGATCATTCATTTGGTTGAGGCCAGATGGGGCATCGGGTTTACCTTAGCAACAACCCTGGTGGCGGCAACTGCAACCGCATTGACTTCCAGTATCTTCTCCACACTCATCATGGCCTCCATCATTGTGGCCATTTGCTCTTTCATGGCCTCCATGTCGGCCTTCATCTGCTCTTGCACCTCCTCTGCTTTACCCATTACTCTAGCTCTAGCACAGGTTCGGTAAGGGCGCCGTAAAGCGGGTTCTTTTGTTTTTTTATAACAATGATTAAGTTCTCTCTCTCTTCTTTTTTTTAAGGAAAGAATGCAATGAACAATGCAACCAATGAAAAGCAGGGATGTATGTGAATGATGCACAGTTGAAGTATTATGAATTTTTACACAGGATATGGGGTTGAATCAATTTAGATTTTCAACATGGTCCATGACATCTTCGTCAAGGCGAAACTGGAAGTAACAGGGACATCGACAACCCTAAATGTGTTTGGCAATAGACGAAGCAACGATGTAATACGATCCATCTTTTGCTCCAATTTTTTGCAAGATGGTTACTTCCATACTTCAACTTGACTCGATGAACCTTTTCGTAAAAGCACGAGCTTGGTTCAACCCCATAACCCAGGGAATGACAATTTTGATCGCCAATACTTCATCAACATTTCATAGGGATGAAAGACTCGGGAATACGCATGCTATGCATGGAAAATGTAATTATGAGATTGAGATGCCCAAAGAAACATCCTTTCTTAGTTAACCATGCATTAGGTACCATGTTCAATCATTTTGTTTTTAAGTGAAATGGGTTTATGATCCCAACATGGTTGGCTCATGGTACCGAATATATGCAACTAAGAATGCAGCGTGAATTTTCGCGCTTTCTTTTTTGTTTTTGGTCTTGCAGAGGAAAACACAAGGGTCACGCATGAGCAAACATGAAAACAATTGGTATGCAATTTGTAGATCAAAAAGTTTGTTGAACGCATATGCATGATGATGCAATGACTCATGCAAAATGTGAGGCTGGAATATGATAACGGACAAATGCAGGAACGATATGTTCATTATGATGCCATGAAGAGATGCTTATGCGATGCATGATATGAATGCATTCACAGACACGAGAGCCCCGAAAAATTATCTCTTCTTACTTGCACACTTGGGGGTGCAGTGCCCTATGTGTGTAGTTAAGAAGGTGATATGGATCTTCCGGCTTCCCATGACAAAAGATGAGACCAACATACAACGCGTGCGTGACGACATGATGTAGACGCGCAAAAGCATAACACGGGGATGCATAGAGTACGACAATATCCACAAATAATTACAAACAAAGGCGTACATGACATTTAGGACTACATGCATGGCAGTGTTTAAAATGGCACGCAACGTGTTTGCTCCGTGCCCCTATTTTAGGGACCTATAGGATAATATCTGGGGGTCTCTAATAACTACTCCCAACGATTCATAACTCACATGGCTGTTTTCTAGAGGTATCATCACTCAAGATAATAATATTGTGGCGGTATGGAATACCAGCGACAACATATTATAAAGAGAGAAAGCTCTAGACTAGGATTCACTATTATCAAGCAAGTCGGAGACCTAGCATGACCATAGATTCACCTCCACTCCTTAAATTCCCATGAACCCGGGTATAGGGCCCCTTTTTTACTCAAACCCGTGGGTGCTTAGAATGCAGTGTAAAAATGCGGAAAAGATAGCAGTTATCATATTTACACAGTTCAACAAAATGCACACACGAAGTTTCACAATACCACAATTCCCTAAAATAGGCCTAACTCACAAAAAACAGTCCCCAGTGGAGCCGCCACCAACGTTTATTTGTGGAAAACGTCGGAAAAACCGAAGGACAAAATGAAAATTCTAAGTTCGGGAGTTGTATTTACGTTTGAGGAAGGTATTAGCACCTCTCACGTTTGTCTCAAAGGACAACAGCCTATTTTTTAGAATTGTGAAATTGTGTTATCTTACCTTTTTATTTCTTTTTATTTTTGAGGTTGACAAAAGCGGGACTCTTGCTCCTACGTACCCTCCATCGAAGAGGAAATCAGACCTATGTAGTTCTTTTTTAAGGGTGAATCAAGCGATTCTTTTTACTTGGAAGGTGATCATTTTAAGGTGATCCATTTACTTGGTAAGAAAAACTGAGATATTGAACTTTCAAATCCCTTTTTTAGTGACTTTTTTGTGGACGAGCTTGACTTTGCGGGTTTATTTTAGCCTTAGTTTCACCTTAGTTTCACTTTTTTGTGGACGAGATTGATTTTTCCGCTTTCTTTTACTAAAAGGTATTTTTGATTATTATATTATTATTTTACCTCTTTTTTGATTTCCAACATGGTTATGGCACGACCGAATGGTCGGAATTCATTTTAACAGAAATTAACGGATATTACAAATCAAATGATCGGTGTAAATTTATTTTATTTTTTGATTAGGCGAGAAATGACTTAAATAAATGACTGAAGCACGTCAAAAGTGGGTACGGAAAGTAAATGAAAACGAGAATAAAAGTGCATGAAACAAATGGGGACCACCACGGGTACATAGAATGAATTGAAAAGCTCGGTTTGGGGTACTTACCGGTTGAAGACCGAAGAAAACGAAGAACGAACGATGAATGTCGAAGAACGGTCTAAAATCTTCGCGTAATTACCCACGGAAACGTTTCGGAAACGTTACGGAAGCGCCTCGGCTTGGATTTTCTTCACGAAAACAATTTTCCTCAGCAATTTCCAGACAATACGAAGTGCCAAGAAGGCTGAACCCCTTCCTTCTTCATTCCTCCCCCTATTTATAGCAAAATAAGGGAGAAGCTTGCCACCCAGCTCGCCCAGGCGAGCTCAGCTCACCGAGGCGAGCCAGGTTGCTTCCTCCAAAAGCAACCGCCTTCTGGAGGAAGAATTTGGAAGGCCCAAGTGGGCCTAATTGCTATTTGCACCCTTTTTTTACTAAATACACCCCCTTTGCTTTTTTTGGTGATTCTTTTTCCATAACGCTACGAAACTTTATGAATTTCGTAACAATACTTATTTTCTTTCTGTAAGGTTACAGAACCTTATGGATCATGTATTTACTCTTTTTTAGCTTTCGAAGATGTTACGGAAACTCACGAATAGTGTAACAATACTTCCTTTTGATTTCCGCCACATTACAGAATTTCACGGATCGTGTAACCATGCTTCCTTTTGATTTCTGGCGTGTCTCAGGACTTCACATATTGTGCAACAAAGTGTGCTAAGTACTTCGAAGCAGTCAATCAAAGGTTGCATGCCATCAAGCAATAGTCCCCAGACGAAATTAGGGTATGACAACTAATAACCAAAGTGAAACTAAGGCTAAAATCAATTCATAAATCAAACTTTTGTCATCACCTAAAAAAGCCATTTTTAAAGGTCCAACGCCTTGAAATGGTCTTTTCCGCTTTTATTGGTTAAACGTAGATTTCTAAAGGCCTAAAATCAACATGTAGCTTTATTACCTCTTTCAAAAATAATAAGAGATCATTAATGGTCCAATACCTTAATGTTTTCTCTCCTTTCAAAAGAGTCGAAAGATTGTTTAATGGTCCAACGCCTTAAATGACCTTTCATTCAATAAAAACATATCTTGCCAAAAAGGATAAAAAACAACTTAACCAACGCTTAGTTCTCAAAGAACTACGTAGGTCTGATTTCCTTATCACAATTGAGGAATACGTAGGAGCAACGGAAACACCCTTGTCGACCACAAAAAGATAAAAATATAAAAGGCACAAAAAGACATAAAGGCGTAAAAAGGGAACATAAAATAAATTGAAGTCATGTTTGCACACTTGATTAAAGGCTGCCGTCTCCTGTGACAGACGCGTGGGGTGCTAATACCTTCCCCGTACGTAAATACAACTCCTGAACCTTTCACTTAAAGTTCATAGACCACGTCTTTTCCGGTTTTTCCAAAGTTTTTCCTCAAATAAACATTGGTGGCGACTCCGCACATATTCCTTTCTTGGAAGACGCACCAGCGAGCCCCGCGTCGCCCTCCCGCCGAATGGTAGGTTGCGACACTGCCCAAACCACACCACATGGATTGGTTTGGTTTGGATTTTATTTTTTAAAAAGTCCAAACCGAACCAAACCGCATGTTAATTTATTGTTTGGTTCGGACGTAATTTTGAGAAAAAATCGCCCAAACCACACCACGAACACCCCTAATAATTAATAAATATGAAAATAAATGAATAATATTTAATTCGAATCAATGAATAATTTATCATAAATTTGTCAAATAAATGTTCTGTTACTTTCTTTATCACATTGTAATTGTCATGTAAGAAAAAATTATTCTAACATAATTGTTATTTCAGTTTTTCAATATAACTTAATTACTCTTTTTTCACTTATATCTCTTAACTTTAGTCCCTATGCTACAAAGCTTATTCCGAGGACAGTTTATTATCATGCACAGCCTGCAAGAATTGGCTCATAACAGGCCAATCATACCTATAGAGCATTTTCTTGAGCAAGTAGCCTGGCCTGAAGCTCAACTTCCATTGGTGAGACCCAACGAGGCTGCCCCTCCTGAGCCCACACCTACACAGGTTGATCCAGAGCCAGCAGACCCACAATCTCCAGTGATGAATCCACCTTCTTCTCCTGAGCTTGAAGTGGTTCCCCCATCTCCACCTCTGATTATCATCTCCGATTTCCCATCTAGAGAAACTGCTGCTCCCCCTGATTCACCAGCTGGAGAAGTAGCTGATCCCCCTGATTTCCTAGTTGGAGGAGCTGCTGATCTTTCTGATTCCTCATCCAAAGAAGTTGTTGCTCTCTTTGATTCCCCAGTCTTTCCATCTGATAGATGAGGAGGATGCTCAGACTCTGTTGATCTCTCTAATTACAACTATATTATAGTTTCAGTACATTGGTTTTTAGTGATTTTGGTTAATGCTTATTTTGAAGCATTTAGAACAGTTTGACTTGATTTTGATGATTATGCAGTGAAACACTTTTATCTTTTGGTGAAAATTGGTGTATGGTTTGATTTTGGATTGAATGCATGATTGTGATGGAATTTGTGTTTCTTTTCATGAGTTTGAGCAAATGTGTATGTTAGACAAAGAAAGAACAAGAATGTGAACTTGCATTTAGAATTGTTGGTCAGTAGACAGATTGATTGAGAAAGTAAAGCTTGAACCAAAACCAGTGAGAGTGTGAACTTAAACTGTGAGTGAACGGCTAGCTATGAGTAATAATCTTTGCATCAATCTCTGAATTTTAGAATGAAATGTATAAATGAGGACATGATGAAGGCCATGATTGTTCATACACAAGCCTTTTCACCAAAAAGCTTACCCTGAATTATAATTGTATCATTTGCACCCTTTATGAGCTGAATGATTTTGTCAATAATTGAACCCTGAACCTAAATGATTATCTCCAGATACCTTATTTAGACTCTAGGAGAGCATATGGTTCAAGGAAAATTTACCCCAAATTTGGGGGAGTGGAACTAATTGGGATGCAAAGAAAGAGATAAAGCATCAGCACATACAACACATAAGTTGTGTGTTAAAAAAAAAGAGAAGAAAGAAAAAGAAAGCAATCAAAGAAAATGTGTGCTCATGTAATAAGGTCAAAAGCAAATGACAGTGAAAAGCTAGTGAGCAAGCTAATTGTATTAAAAAGATCACTTGGATAAGTCTAGGATTTGTGCCCTCTTAGAATCTAAGCCTTTGAATCCTAGAAAAACCAATGAATTTTTGTAGCCAAGCCTCACTACAAGCCTAGGAAAGTCCTTTTGATTTTGTTATACATTTTTGACTTTATGGCATGAGATGAAGTGCAAAGATTGGACCGCTTGCTAGTTTTTATTAATGAATAACTTAGACACTTGTGCTTGAGTGAAACAGTAGCCGTGAGATTGTGGTTTAAGCTACTTTCCTTAATATTTGTCTTATGCCAAACTTCATCTAATTGTACAGGTTACATTTTATTCTTCTCTTTGAATAACTGCATATTTTGTGAAAGACAACTGATGAGAGCATTTTGCTTCATTCTTGTATCATGCAATTAGTGACTTTTGTTGCATACACCTTTGTACATAATCACTGCATATTTTTGTCACTTGGGAACCAATGCTCTGTTCTTTATTTGCTTGAGGACAAGCAAAACTGTAAACTTGAGGGAGTTGTTAGTCGGTGAATATGATTAACTTTTGTGTATAAAACTTATGTAAATTGTATCAAACTCCTCCAATTTATGGTTATTTTGTAGTGTTATAAGTTATTTTAGTTAAAGATAGATAATAAATACTTAGTAATTCTGTTTTGTGTGTTTAATAATCATTTTCTCTCAATTTCAGGTTAATTAGGCAAGCTTGTGAAGTGTTGATTTGCATACACTTGCTAAGCCAATCTGCTGGCTTAGCGAGCCATCCGCTGAGCGCAACATTCCTCGACTAAGCGCGAGGAAGAATCTGGAAGAAGGATGAGCTGTGCATGTTCGCTGAGCGAAGGGTCATGATGTAGGCTCCATTGGAGCTTGTAGGTCTAGGATCTTCTTCATCAATGGATTCCTTTGCTTCTTGGAAGATGAATGGCAGTGGAATGGAGAAGGACGAGAGAGAGGAGATGCCACTTCAAGGAGAAGATGAGTCTAGAAGAAGCTCACTACCATAGGAGGCCATGGATAAGAGCTTGGAGGAAGAAGGAGATGAATGAAGGGGGAAGAAGAGAAGAGCATGAAATTTGTGCTCTAAAAGAGCTCTGAAATCCGAAGTTTAATTTTCAAATGATCAAAGTTGAAAAAATGCACACACATGACCTCTATTTATAGCCTAAGTGTCACACAAAATTGGAGGGAAATTTAAATTTCTATTCAAATTTCTCTTGAATTTGAAATTGAATTTGTGGAGCCAAATTTTGGAGCCAAAATTTCACTAATTATGATTTGTGAGTTTTAGCTATGGTTCAGCCCACTAATCCAAGATCAAGTCCAAGATTCTCCACTAAGTGTGCTTAGGTGTCATGAGGCTTGTAAAGCATGAAGGACATGCACAAAGTGTGACTATATGATGTGGCAATGGGGTGTAGCAAGCAAATGCTCACCTCTCCCTCTAAAATTTAATTAGATTAGGCTTCTCCCAATTCAATTAAATTTATTTCTCAACACACACATCGAATATTCACTTAATGCATGTGAAATTAAAAAACTACCCCTAATAAGAAAACTAGTCTATGTACCCTAAAATACAAGGGCTGAAAAATCCTACATTTCTAGGGTACCCTACCTACATTATGGAGCCCTAAATACAAGACCCAAAAATAAAGAAATCCTATTCTAATATGTACACAGATAAGTGGGCTCATACTGAGACCATGGGCCCAAAATCTACCCAAAGGCTCATGAGAACCTTAGGACCTTTTCTTGCATCTTTGGCCCAATCTTCTTGGAGTCTTCTATCCAATGCCCTTGGAGGGTAGGATTGCATCATTCCATCCCCCTTGAAAAGGATTTGACCTCAAATCCATAGGTTCTTGAAACTCAAGGATTATTTCCTCAACACCTGTAAAAAGAGTAAAAACATATGTATTAGTGATGTTGGGTATGTTAGAGTAGGGTAAGGACTGAAAACCCTTTTCCTGACCATCTTCCCATGAGAGAACATAGTTCCTCACCAACTCAATGAGTGGTGCTAAAAGTATGGAAAAATATGGGAAAAACCTTTTGTAAAAGTTTGTTAAGTCATTGAAGCCCCAAATTTCCCTTATACTTGGTGGAGTAGGCCACTCAGTAATGACCTTTATTCTCTTAGGGTCCATGGGAAGCCTATGATCACTATTTAAAAAGTTAAGGAAAGTAATGGAATAAAAAATACCTTTTTCTTTATTTTCATGTTGATTATTCCTATAAAAAATTGTGACAAACCTAGGGTGTCCCATATGAGCACCTAAGTTTGTATTGAAACAAAAAATAAGAACAAACCTACCTAATGAGTCCCTATGTACACAAATCATGAAGATGTTGGGTGCATGAGTGATTTTACAAAAGAAGGATGCACCACTCAACACATTCATCATACCACCTATCATAGGGATTTGGTGCCTCATAATACTTATTTTGGGCACCAACAAAGCACAAGGATTTAAGCTCTTACGAACCAAATCCTCATCCAACAACTCCTTTACTTGAGGGATAACCTCAAGCTCAAGAGGTATGGTGGTGCTAAGGGATGTTTCCCTTGATAGGAGAAGGTAGAAAGATTGTTTAAGAAGGAGTGCTCTTTTTGTATCACATTTTGTTGCAAAATGATTTTCCTTCTTAACAATCTTCTTGGAGGAATCCTTTTCCTCTTTTTCCTTCCCCTTGGCCTTACTCTTCTTTTTCTTTTGGTTTTCTAGTTTTTCTTCCTCATACCTCTTATCTTTCATAGTTAGTTGATCTTTGGCCATCTGTGAAAGTGTTTGAGGATGCAACACAAATTTAGTGCCAAGATGGGTGAGGGTAATCTCATTAGTTAGGCCATTGTAAATGATCTTCCTATCAAATTGCCATGACCTTCCTAAAAGAATATGTCCTGCCTCCATGGGAACTATATCACAATTAACTTCATCCTTATAATGGAGAAAGGTACCTTCACTTGTTGGTTAACTATCATTTCCCCTTACTCATTGAGCCATTGAAGTTTATAAGGTTTTGGGTGGGGAATGATAGTGAGGTTCAACTTGGAAACTAATCTTGTGCTACAACAATTGCAACAAGATCCACTATCCACAATGAGAGAACAATTTTTATCTAAAATTTTGCATCTTGTATGAAAGATGTTCTCTCTATGGGATTGAGATAGATCACAAGATTGACCTCCAAGGAGCCTTCTAACCATTAAGAGGTCACCTTCTTCATGGGGCTAGACTTCCTCACTAGACTCTTCACCCCTTACTTCATCTTCACTTCCACTAGAGGAAGGGCAAGAAGTAGTGTCCTCTTGACTACTATAAATGTCTTGACCCCTCATGATCATGGTTTTCTTTGTGGGGCATTGAGAGGCAATGTGACCTCTCCCAAGACATTTGAAGCATTTTAATGTTGCTAGTCCTTTATTGGGAACTAGTCTTAGGGGTGTATTTCTCTATGGTCTTACCCTTATCTTCCTTGGGTTTTAAAGGTGCAGCCCCCAAAATTCCATGGGCTTGGTCCTTCCTTGGATACGAGTGAGAGCCATAAGATTTTGAAGAAGGCTTTCTTTTAAGTTGTTGCTCCACTCTTATACAAAGTTGGACTAGCTCATCTAGGTCCCTATATGGAAGGAGTTCAACCGTGTCCCTCACTTCCATATTAAGCCCACTAAGGAACTTAGCTATGCTTGTTCTTTCCTCCTCCCTAAGTCCAGCTCTTAAAAGGAGTAGTTCCATTTGTTGTCTATATTCTTCAACACTCATACTCCCTTGTCTAAGCCTTTGGAGCTTGTCCATAAGCTCCCTTTCATAGTAGGAGGGAATGTGCCTCTTCCTAAGAGCACTCTTAAGATCATTCCAAAACTCTATTGGAGGATCCCCATGAATCCTTCGTTCCCTTACAAGGGAAGTCCACCAATAGAGGGCATACCCTTGCAAGCTAAGGGTAGCCAATGGAACTTTTCTCTCTTTGCTAATATGATGTCAAGCAAAGAGTTGTTCAACCTTCATTTTCTAATCTAAGTAGGTCTCAACATTGTCTTTTACATGGAAATATGGGAGGCTAATATTAACCTCTTGAGGCCTTCTATCCTTTTCTCTTCTTTGGGAGTGATGTTTAGTATGTGAACTATGACGCCCTCTATAATAGTCACTAAGTTCTTCACTTAAATTCTTGCAAGAGTCATGACTACTATAAGAGACAAGTTTTTCTCTTTTCATTTCTTTCATTATTTTTCTTCTTTCAAACTCTCTTATTTCCTCTCTTTCATCTTGACTTATTTCTTCCACACTTTTTTTACCTTTTACTTTTCTCTCTTGTTTTTCTTTCCACAACTTAAGGGATCTCAACTCATCTAATATCTTATACAAGGGATCCTTAGGAGTAGAAATGATGTACGCTCCATTGGAGCTTGTAGGCCTAGGATATTCTTCATCAATGGATTCCTTTGCTTCTTGGAAGATGAATGGCAGCGGAATGGAGAAGGAAGAGAGAGAGGAGACGCCACTTCAAGGAGAAGATGAGTCTAGAAGAAGCTCACCACCATAGGAGACCATGGATAATAGCTTGGAGGAAGCAGAAGATGAATGAAGGGAGAGGAAGAGAAGAGTGTGGCGTCCCTAAATAATGACTGGTTTAATAGTAATGATTTAAATAATGAAAACCATGGGAAATTTTTTTTTTCTTTTTCGTTTCTTTCACTTTTTCACAGTAATTAAGTTCAGAAGGAAAATCATCACTATAGAGTCCTGAATGGCCAGTTCACAACTCCATTCGGAGTCATTTCTTTCTAATCACGCATAACCTCTAAAATATGTTGCTCTTTCAAAAATAAAAGTATACCAGCCATCATTTTAGGTTGTCACGTGTAAAATAATAAATTAAAATGTGGTCGATGAACTCTCTTTCAAATACAGTTTGTTAACACTTTCTTTTCAAATAACAAGATTAAACATAAGTACATTCATCATCTAAAGCTGTCCAAAAATATGGGAGTTTTGCAAAATACATAGTGACATCCAGAGCAAAGGTATCCACTGTGGTGGCTTCAGCCACATGTATACAATCATCAAATTTCTATACAATAGGTCTACCCATACAAAAACAAAAAGAGTAAACCTAACAATCTGTACTAGATACACCCACCCCCAAAAAGTATATAATCCTAGTCTAAGGAGCCGTCTGCTACGATGAAGAACCTCCACCAGTTGCTATCCCCTCAGGACCGCTCTCCTCCGTGGAGTCTGCCTCAGATGCCGACATGACGTCCTCGGAAGAATCCACCTCAGGGAATGGGTCCTCATCACCCTCTGGAAAGTCAAGAGCATCCACAGCAGGTTCAGGAGGTAGCTCCTCTGGGTCCGCCTCAGGGTCTTCCTCAGATGACGTCACCTCTATCACCTGGACTGGCTCCACTAGTCGATATGGAGTAGGCGTAGGTAATATCCACTCCACAGTGCGCTGAAGCGTGCGTGCTGGTTCCTCTGGATGTACCAATGAAGTAGCCGTGAAACGAATCGTGCCCCGGAATCGGCACCTTGCATTGCCTTCGAGGGTCTCCCAAACTCCCTCTAGGCACTCCATCTCCACTCGGTCATGGATTAATTGTGCTGCCATCGCGATCTACGAGAAATAAAAGAAAGGGGGTAGACTCTTTCACGAGAGATCTAACTGCGGTAGCAACACAATGCGTCCCATAACCACTACATGCAATTAAAAGGTGTGCCTCAAGGCTTTTCATCTCTGGTAATCGATTACACAGCATTGGTAATCAATTACCAGAGGCCAAACTTAAGTTACACAGCTTCAGAACATGGAAACCTGCAATATGCACTGTGTAATCGATTACATATAACTGGTAATCAATTACCAGTGACCTGTTACTCTGTGTAGTCGATTACACAATATTGGTAATCGATTACTAGAGGCCTCCTCAACATACTGTATCCATTTCTAAGCCTGGTAATCGATTACACCCCTTGGTAATCGATTACCAGAAGCCATCTCAACTTCCTGATCCCATTTTTAGGCCAGGTAATCGATTACACACCCTTGGTAATCGATTACCAGAGACCATCTTAACTTCCTGTCTTCATTTTTAAGCCTTGTAATCGATTACACACCCTTGGTAATCGATTACCAGAGGCTATATTCCAAATATCACTCAAGATCCATAGCTGGCCAACCACCACACAAGCCTCCTTGCTTTGTGGTCTTTGTTCTTTTATCGGTTGACTGTCAGGAGCTCGCCTGTTTAGGTACATCACAGGTTCTCACTGACTGACTATGCCCGGGTTGGGTTGGGATTGGTCAAGCTTGGTTTTGGGCAATAGCACCCCACCTGACGTCCCCAAGGTCTCCTGACCCCCGCGACATATCTCCAGGTACTACTTTGTGGTCAACGAATAAAAGTAGGAAGACTGACTCTTCCACACTTTCTCACTTCAAGCTTGTAGGATTATGGGGTACCCGTCATATGTGGTACTAGGTGGCGATCGGGCGATGGTGCAAGTCGACTCTCCACATCCACAAATCACACATAAATCCACCATCCCCAGTTGCCCACCTTCAACTGAGCTCACGTACTAACACGTAGCCCTTATCCTCGTTCCTCTCAACACCGGGTCCCCATCAATCCCTCCAAGCTTCCACAACATCCAAGAAATTCAACATCCAAACATCATGAACTATCAAAAACCAAGAAAATAGGGCAGAGGCAAAAAACTCTGCCCAAAACACAAACCAATACCACAGCTTTCCTTACTCAAATGCCCCAGTAACATTCTCTTCGTTGCAATTCGTTCACCGTTGGATCGACTCGAAATTTTTACTGGCGGTCCCTAGTACATAAGTCTACATTTTGACCGTTGGGATCTGCTAGAAAATGTCCAGAACCCAATATGTACAACCCTTTCCACAACCAGCCATACATAAGCATTTTCTGCACAAGCACAAAATTCTGCTGCACATTTCAACACAAAATTCTGCATAAAAGTGCAGATTTTCGAAATCACTCTTGCCTTCATCCAATTTTTGCCCAAATTGGATCCTACAAGTCCTAAATCATGTATAAATCATATCTAAACCAAAGACAAGCTTCAGACCAAAGCAACTCAAAATCTAGGTATCTAAAACCCCTCAATTTAGTGGATTTTCAAGGTTTGAGAAGTGAAAATGAGAATGGGGTAATTTTGGAGCAAACTGTCATCTCAAACAAGTCTATAACATTAATCTAAACTCGCTCAAACTGGTTTTACGAAGAAAACTCTACCGAATCAAAATTTGACTCCTCAACACCCAATTTACCCTAGAAATGGCTCTTGCCTTCACTTTGGTCACTCATTTTCCTCCTTTGCACAGCCCAAGCTTTCCCACATTCCTAAATGACATTTCAAACTAGGATTAACTCACTTTAACCTCCAATTACCACTAAATCCATATTTAGTTTTTCAAACCCTCCAAGCATCACACTTTTCCACTCATATCACTACATTCTCACTTTTTAACCCTAGGTTAACTCTACCCTTCATCTCTATCAGTTTTCCATCAGCAATTTCAGCACACAAGCATCACAAGCATCATCATAAAAACCCTAAAACAGAATGGGTAAGCTTGACTCACACCCAACATGACAAGTTTAGCATTCTTTCACAAATTTCTTCACAAATAACTATCATAAGGCGCAAACCTAGTAAAACTACCCATCATATCTCCCAAACACCCAATACCCACGAAATTAATGTGAGAAGAAGTCTACCCAAACCTGAAATTTGAAGTCCCACAACGTAGAGGTGCGCTTCACGACTCCGAAAATGGCCTCCTTTCGCGATTTGGAGCAGAAATGGTGAGCAAAGGTTGGAGCTTTGATGGATCTTCAATGGTGAAGAAGAAGAAGAGAATAGCAACGTGAGAGAGAGAGGGAGAAAAGCTTCTGAATTCTTGGGCTGAGGGAGGAGACAGAACGTGGTTGTTTAAAAGGCTTCCTCTTTTCTTTCTTCTTTTTTTTTAAAAAGGGTATGCCACATGTCTCCTTTTGAGTGGAGCAAAAAAGGGCCCATTTTTTTCTCTCTCTTGATGTGACTCATACTCAGCCACAAGAAGAGAAAAATCTTACCTTCTGAAACACTAAATTCCTGCCTCAGTTTGCATGCCGTTTCTCTGGTTCCAGTCCCTCGCGTTTCTCTGCACCCGTCGAGGCCCGTTTTCGAAAGTAAGCAATATTTATTAAAACGCTCAGAATGAAACCCCGAGCGTGGTTCAGAGGTTGGTTTTGTTAAATTTTTAGTTGCACGCAAAACGATAATTTTTTAGAGTAATTAATTGAGAATTAACCTATAACTATCCAGTTATAGATTTCTCTTCGTTAATCAGCCTAACCCGCGAATCTTTCCCCCAATATACCTACTTCTACCAGGAGTATATATTAATATATATATATATATATATATATATATATATATATATATATATATATATACACTTAATAATACTCATATATATAATCATTCAAAATGCATCGTTTACAAAATCCCGGGTAGAAATTTCTAGGATGTCATAATACTCCCACCCTTTAAGGAATTTCGTCCCCGAAATTACTACTCTATGAACAAACTTGGGTACAATTCTCTCATCCTATGCTCTAATTCCCAGGTTGAATCACCCTCATCGGGTCCCCACTGCACTTTCACCAACGTGATCTCCTTTCCTCTCAACGACTTCATTCTTCGATCAATAATCTTCTGAGGTTGTGCTTTATAGGTAAGGTTATCCTTCACCTGTAACTTGTCCACTGCAAGTATATGTGATGGATCCGGGTTGTACCGTCTCAGTTGAGAGACATGAAACACAAGATGCAAATTCGATAAACTCGGAGGTAAAGCGATTTGATAAGCTACAGGCCCCACCTTCTTCAAAATCTGATACGGACCTAAATACTTGGGCGTCAACTTCCTAGATTTGAGAGCTCTTCCGACCCCGGTTACAGGATAAACCTTCAAAAACACATGTTCTCCTTCCTGAAAATCCAATGGCTTCCTCATTCTATCATAATAGCTCTTCTGCCTATCCTGAGATGCTTTTATCTTCTCTCGAATCAATTTCACTTGTTCGGTAATCTGTTGTAGCATTTCAGGCCCAAGGAGTACTGCTTCTCCTTCATCGTACCAACAAATAGGAGTTTTGCACTTTCGTCCATATAGAGCTTCAAAAAGAGCCATACCAATACTGGCTTGGTAGCTATTGTTGTAAGTAAATTCAATCAATGGCAAACAATCCATCCAACTACCTTGTTGCTCTATAATACACGCCCGAAGTAGATCTTCTAGAGTCTGAATGGTTCGTTCGGTCTGACCATCTGTTTGAGGATGATAAGCTGAACTGAGCTTCAGCTTTGTCCCCAATGCTTCGTGTAGACTTGTCCAAAATCACGAGGTAAACCTTGGATCCCTGTCTGATACAATACTGGAAGGAATTCCATGCAACCTTACTTCTTCTTTGATATACAACTCTACTAGCTTCTCCATTTTATACTTCATATTCACCGGAATAAAATGAGCAGATTTGGTGAGTCGATCTACTATGACCCACACAACATCATGTCCATGACAAGTCTTGGGTAAACTAGATACAAAATCCATAGATATGCTCTCCCATTTCCATTCCAGAATTTCTAGTGGCTTCAATTCTCCTGATGGTCGCTGGTGCTCAGCCTTAGCCTTTTGACATGTCAAACATCTTGCTACATATTCAGCTACATCTTTCTTCATGCCATGCCACCAAAAACTTTTCTTCAAATCTTGGTACATCTTAGTCATTCCTGGATGGAAACTAAGACGACTTTTATGTGCTTCTTCCAAGATCTTAACTTTCAAATCATCTAAAGATGGTACACATATCCTCCCCTTGAATCTAATTAACCCGGTTGTGTCCTTCTTAAACTCCACATCCTTATCTCCCATTGCATCTAACACCTTGCCTTGCAGAAATGGGTCATCCTCTTGAGCCTCGCGTATGTGATCTACGAATTCATTGGTGATCTGCAATGCTCCCACAAATAAGCTCTTGGGTCGCATCTCGATTGCTAGATTCAGATCTCGAAATTCCTCTATCAATCTCTGCTCCAAACTCATCATAGTCGCAACATGTAAGGACTTCCGGCTTAGCGTGTCGGCTACTACACTAGCCTTTCCTGGATGGTAGGAAAGACCAAAATCATAATCCTTGAGGAACTCCATCCATCTTCGTTGCCTCATATTGAGTTCCTTCTAGTCAAACAAGTATTTGAGACTCTTGTGATCACTGAAAACTTCAAAACGAGTACCATATAAATAATGCCTCCAAATCTTTAAGGCAAAGACCACAACTGCTAGTTCCAAATCATGGGTCGGATAGTTAACTTCATGAGGACGCAATTGGCGTGAAGCATAAGCCACTACTCTTCCCTCTTGCATTAACACACACCCCAAGCCTTGCCCGCTTGCATCGCAATACACTTCAAATGGTCTCTTAGGGTCGGGCAAAATTAACACTGGAGATGTTGTCAACCGCCTCTTCAACTCTTGGAAGCTTTGATCGCATTTCTCATTCCAAACAAACTTCTCATTCTTATGAGTCAATTTAGTTAGGGGTAGTGCCAATTTAGAAATCCCTCAATGAATTTTCTATAATAGCCAGCCAACCCCAAGAAACTTCAAACTTCTGTTGGAGTTGTTGGTTGTTGCCACTCCATAACCGACTCCACTTTAATCGGATCCACCGCAACCCCGTCTTTAGAAATCACGTGCCCCAAGAACTTCACTTTCTCCAACCAAAATTCACATTTCGACAATTTGGCGAACAATTTCCTATCCCTCACGATATGCAAGACAATTCTCAAGTGCTTTTCATGCTCCTCCTTATTCCTTGAATACACTAGGATATCATCAATGAACACAACCACGAACTGATCTAAGTAATCATGGAATATACGGTTCATATAGTCCATGAAGATAGCCGGAGCATTAGTCACTCCCAATGGCATGACTAAATACTCGTAATGCCCATACCGAGTCCGAAACGCGGTCTTTGGGATATCTTCCTTCTTAACTCGGATTTGATGATACCCTGATCGCAAATCTATCTTCGAAAATACCGTTGCTCCCCTCAATTGATCAATCAAATCATCTATCCTTGGTAGAGGATATTTGTTCTTGATAGTGACCTTGTTTAGCTGCCGGTAGTCTACGCACATCCTCATACTTCCATCCTTCTTTTTAACCAATAAGACCGGCGCTCCCCACGGTGATGCACTTAGGCGAACAAATTGTTTGCTTAAAAGATCCTGTACTTATGCCTTCACCTCTGCTAGTTCTACTGGAGACATTCTATAAGGCGCGATCGACACTGGATTCGCCCCAGGCACCAAGTCAATAATGAATTCCACTTCTCTCTCAGGTGGTAATTCACAAATATCATCAGGAAAAACTTCTGGAAATTCTGACACCACCGGTATACTACTAACTTCAGCGACCTCTTCCACATTCATGGAGAACAACACCATGTAAGTTCGAACATCCCCCGCTCCATCGTTGGTCGCATTCTCTTTCAATGGTTCATTTGGAACTATATTTCCACCAAATAATAGCATCTTCTCCTTGCAGTCTAGAAAGATATGGTTAGCAGATAACCAATCCATCCCCAAGATCACATCTAGATGATTAGTTCACCCCCCCTATTTTATGTTTTTGGCTTATTTCCTTTCGAAACATCACGAAACTTTACTGATTATGCGATGATGAGTGTTAAGCATCTCAAATTGGTCAGCAAAGATCCGCATGTTGACAAACAATTGTCCCCGGACGAAACTAGGGTATGGCAAATACGTAATCAATCCTTCCTTAAACATGATCCTTCATTAACTTCTTTTCTTTCATGATTATAAAACATGAACCTTTATGACAAACTTGATTAATACTTGAATGAGAGAAAAAGATCCGAACAAGAGAAGAAATACATAATCTTTTTATACTGGTTCGCTCTCCATTACTAGATAAGCTAATCCAGTTATCTAATCCACAACCTGAATTAGATTTTCACTATGCATCAAGAATCCTTACAAGCAATCACAACCAATCTATAATTCTCACCCCAGAAAAAAAGACTAAGGCACCCAACACTAGGGTCCTTTGTGAATATAAGCCTAAGAGAACCCTACTCTTAGCCCAAACTAGAAAACCCTATTCTAGCATGTTGTAAGCGATTCATGCATAATAAAAAAAGAGCGTGTCAAAACCATAAACAAGAAAAACCGAGTAAAAGAGATATAACTTGACCAATCTTTCCACAAAAATCTTGTTGGATTGAGAAGGTGATCTTCTTCAACTCAAAAGACACAACTCACTTCCAAGAAAAGATCTTCATAACCAAATGATTAAGAAATTGAGTTACTAAGTATCGATTAGATTATCTAAGTAATCGATTAAAGAGTTCATCCCAGCATCTGGAAATAACTCAAGAACAATGCAATCGATTAGATGCCCTAAATAATCGATTAAAGTGTTCTTGTTCGCCTCTGAACACTTAATGAGAGAGAAGTAATCGATTAATCCACTTGGTAATCAATTAAAGCCGAGACTCCTGAATAAATCAATCATTCTCTCAAACAACAATGTAATCGATTATGAGATAGTTGTAATCGATTAAACCGATACGAGACTCAACTCTACAAGCTTAAGACAACTTGTTGTAATCAATTACAATGAGGCTGTAATCGATAAAAACAAAGAGTTTTTGCCTTTGAATTAATTTTTCTAACTTAGAAAATTTTCTCAAAATAAACCATGATGATGCATGATGAAATACAGATATCAAATGTACTAAGATGCACCAACCAAGATAACAACCAATACAAATGCCACTCAAGAAAGTTGGGCATGTAAAAGCCAACCAAAACTTCTTCAGAACTTCTTCGAGCTTTTCCTTGAGCTTCAAGCTTTAGCCTTTGGGTAGTTCACCATGTTGCTCATTGTTCATGGTCGGCAAGTGTACCGGATCGCACAAGTAGTATAAAACAGTAAGAACCGAGTATCGAACTCTCGGGGAACTTGTGTTATCTGGCAAGCTATTTTGGTAAATAGGTGTATGGTATGAAAATATGATTATGGTTATGAACAGTTATGTAAACTATCTATGCGAAAAGAATGAAAATCACGCAAGAGAAATGTTGTGTAAAAACAAGTAGAGAATGCGTTGGTCTTCCTAATAGGTTCCTAATGCTAAAATGGATGTTCTCTATCTAACAATGCCCATGTATTCCTATGTTGTCTCCTGAACTGCTAGACCCCGATTCCTCATGATAGACTAGCCTAATCCTGATCAAGCATCGTCCGTAGATTCCACTTGTAAGACTAAACTCAACCAGGACCACATTAAGACACACATACACAACTAAGTTCTTGTACCCCGATTCCTCGTGACAGTACAACAACTTAGTCCCGTACTATCAAGGACTTTAGAATCAGACCAGTTCCACTGTTGAATGACCCTAACAAAGCATACATCTATGTGATCAAGGTAAAGGCATACTGGAATGAAAAGAAGATAGCACAAAGAACGCACAAAACATCATCACATAGATAGAAATATATTTACATCAGGTACCTACAGGGAAGATCCAACAGAAGATTTAGCTTTCCATAGTCCAAAAACCTTCTTTACAACACATAGAAGAACAAGATGAAAGATTGCAAAAATACAAGTGGTGAGGATGTCTCCTTCACCTCTAGGATCTCACAATCACTCACAAACTCATCTCAATCTTTCAGAACGGCTTCCGCTTCGTGCTCTCGTCTCTACAGATCTTCACACAACAAAATGTCTCAGAACTCTTTGGAACTTGGACCTTTCTTTCCCTAGAACTTCTTAAACATGCAAAAGCTTCAAGCCAAGGCCAGACTCTTATGCCTGCAGAGGCTTCTCAAGAAAAAAAATTCCAAACTCTCCTAAAAAAATCTGATTTCAAGCTTAAATAGGTGGGTTGGTCCGTGCTCGCGCGCTTAGCACAAATCTGAATCGCTTAGCGAACATAAGTGGATTTTGGCTTAGCGCGCTTCTCTCGCTTAGCGGATGAGTTGAAGCGGTGCGCTTGATGACCTGGAGCGGTCCGCTCAGCGAACATGACAGCTCACCTTCTTCAAGATTCTTCCTCGCGCTTAGCCATTGAGTGTCACGCTTAGCGAATGCTCGCTAAGCCAGCAGATTGGCTTAACGAGAAGGTGAAAACAACACTTTTGTCAATTTGTCTAATTAATCTGAAATTGAGAGAAATTGATTATTAAACACACAAAAAAAAGTGTAAATGATCTATTACCTATATTTAACAGAAAGTACTTATAATATTACAAAACAACTATAAATTGGAGAAGTTTGATACAATATACACAAGTTTTATATACAAAAGTTAGTCATTTTCACCGACTAACACTCATGTTGCTCCCCCTATCTTTAATAGTGTTCTCACTTTTAAAAAAAGAAGGGAAAATAGAGAAGAAGAAAATGCTTAGAATAAGTGTGCAACAACCAACTTCTAGACCTCTTTTTTTTAAGCTCTCATGATAAAAAGTGAGTTGTGAATCACTTGTGAGATCAAGAAGAGACTCATTCACTCAAGCAAACATTCTTGCGTGTGATTGATTAGGTTTTTTCTCTCTTTGACTCAAGTTTTTGTGTGTTTTTCATGTTGTTAGCATATCCATGAATTTTTGAAGGCATGCTAGAATAGGTTTTTCTAGTTTGGGCCAAGGGTAGGTTTCTCTTAGGCTCTTATAAGTTCCATAGGGTTGGGTACCTTAGTCTCTTTTTTATGGGGTAAGAACAAAGATTGATTGTGATTGCTTGTTAGAATTCTATATGCACAGTGAAAATCTAATTCGGTTTGGATTAGATAATTGGAGTAGCTTCTCTAGAGATGGAGAGTGAACCAGTATAAAAATTGGTGTACATCTTCTCTTGATCTTATCTTTCTTTCTCATTGTATTCTTGATCAATTTGCTGAAGTTTAAAGAAAATATCTTTTTGAGTAAGAACTTTAACAAAATGATTTTGTGTTAAGGGTGATTGATTAAATATTGGTTTTAACAAAAGTTTGTGATACAATCCTTGGAAAAGAAAGTTTTTCAAAACTCTATTTTTTTGTTTTATTTGATTTAGAACCAATTCACCCCCCACCCGGTCTTGGTTTGTGAGTTCCATCATCTTTTTCAATTGTCTCATTCTTAAGACATAACTTGGAATTTTTTCCTTAAAAGTTTAACAAGCATTACACGTATTAGTGGACTCTTCTAGAGAAACATTTCCAGGTTCCTTATGATCTGTTGACAACTTTTTGAATTTTTTTTTCAGGTTTTTGTAAGCTTTTGAAAGAATGGACGAGTTTGATAATAGTTCATGATAAGATTGTTTAAGGATTTAAGATCATTAAGATTTACCTCATCCTTTTGGTCTACTTCTTATTCTTCAAAGACTATGTCTACCTTTAGACATAGGTTGGCTTCTTCTCCATCTTCATTAGACAATGTGTCGTCCAGATCCTCCTAGGTGCTAAAGAGACCTTTCTTTTCCTTGGACATGTAGTATTTCTTCTTATCCCAAGACTTCTCTAGTTTTGGCATTTAGATTTAAAGTCTCTAGGTTTCTTGCATTCATACCATATTATGGAGCTTTTGTCTTTGTCTTTCTTTTCCTTGAACAACATTTTTGAGAAGTTCTTCTATTTGAATCTACCTTTTTTCTTCCACATCTTGAAAATCTTTCATGAGATGAAGGTGAGTTCATCTTTATTAGACTCTTACTCAAAATCTTCATTAGAGGAGTTTTCAGCTTCAAGGGATTTGGACAAGCTTATGAAGACTTACTCTTTAGACAACAAGGCTTGCTTGACCTTCTGACTGCTGAGAGCTAGAGACTTTTCTTTCTTAGGTGCTTCGTCCTCCTAAAGTTCTTGTTCATGAACTTAATAGTACCAATTAATTCTTTAAAGGACATTGAGTCAAGATTCTTTAAAACCCTTAGCGTTGTTACTTGTTAATGTGGCTCCTTGTACAGCTTGTAGGCCTTGGATCTTCTTCATCAATGAAGTCCTTTGCTTCTTGAAGATCAATGGCAGCGGAATGGAGAAAAAGGAAAGGTTATTGGAGATGCCACTTTAAGGATAAGATGAGTCATGAACAAGCTCACCACCATAGGAAGCCATGGATAATAGCTTGAAGGTAGGAGAAGATGGGTGGAGGGAAAGGGAGAGAAGGGAACAAAATTTTGGGAGGGCGAATGAGGTCTAAACTTTGAAGTCTAATTTCTCAAATGATCAAAGTTACAAAATGCATACACAAGGCCTTTATTTATAGCCTAAGTGTCACAAAAAATTGGAGGGAAATTTGAATTTCTATTCAAATTTCACTTGAATTTGAATTTAAATTTGTGGAGCCATATTTGGAGCCAAAATTTCACTAATTATGATTAGTGGATTTCAGCTATGGTTCATCCCACTAATCCAAGATCAAATAAGAGATTCTCCACTAAGTGTGCTTAGGTGTCATGAGGCATGTAAAGCATGAAAGACATGCACAAAGTGTGACTATATGATGTGGCAATGGGGTGTAGCAAGCGAATGCTCACCTCCCCCTTAGGTTAGTCCAAAATTTAATTGGATTGGGCTTCTCCAAATTCAATTAAATTTCTCTCCCAACACACACATCAAGTAGTGCAATTAATTCATGTGAAATTTGTTGGATCAAGTGGCCTCAGAATAATAAAGAAGAGGGGGTTGAATTATTAATGAACCTTTACTAATTAAAAATATATCCTTCTTAATGTTACTAGATTCAATTAGGATTTTACTATAATGTTAAGAAAGTAAAGAACAGAAATAGAAACTTAACCAAAAGTAAAAGCGATAATTAAAGTGCACAACGGAAATTAAAGTGAAGGGAAGAAGAAGACAAACACAAGAGTTTTATACTGGTTCGGCAACAACTCGTGCCTACATCGAGTCCCCAAGCGACCTGCGGTCCTTGAGATTTCTTTTCAACCTTGTAAAATCCTTTACAAGAAAAGATCCACAAGGGATGTACCCTCCCTTGTTCTCTTTGAACAACCAAGTGGATGTACCGTCCACTTGAACTGATCCACAAGAGATGTACCCTCTACTTGTACCACAAAGGATGTACCCTCCAATGTGTTAAGACAAAGTTCTCAGGCGGTTAGTCCTTTGAAACTTTGTGAAGGGGAAACAAAAGATATCTCAAGCGGTTAGTCCTTTGAAATCTTTTGTTTATGGGAAAGGGAAGAATCAAAAGAATTCTCAGACTGTGTCGTTTTGAATCTTTGACAAGGGAGAAGGGAGACACAAAAGAATTCAGGCAGTTAGTCCTTTGTTCTTTTGGAAAAGGGAGAAGAGAGACACAAAAAGAATTCAGGCGGTTAGTCCTAGGCGAATTCTTTTTGGCAAAGGGAGAAGAGAATGAAAAAGATGTGTCATACACTAATTTCATCCGGGGACCATTATTTGGTGGCATGTAAGCTTCGCTTGACCACCTCGAGGTACTTAACACCCATTGTTAGGTAATCCGTGAAGTTCCGCAACATTCCAGAAATCGAAAGGAAGCATTGTTGCACAATCGGTAAAGTTCCACAACATTCTGGAAGTCAAAAAAAGCATTGTTGCGTAATCTGTAAAGTTTCGCAACATTTCGGAAAGAAAATGGGTGTCGTTACGTAATCCATAATGTTCCGTAACGTTTCGGGAAGGAATAACAAAAAAAACACAAATGGGGGTGTATTTAGTAAAAAGGGGGTTCAAATAGCAACCAGGCCCACTCGGACCTTCCATGGGGTTCCGACAGAAGGCGGTGCCTTCTGGTGGAAGTAACCGGCAACCACCTCCCTCTTTTCTCCTATAAATAGGGGAAAAAGGGCATAGCAAAAATGTTCAGCCCTTCTGGTATTTAGGATTCTCTCGAAATTAGTGAGAAAAATTGTTTCTGTGGAAAAAATCCAAGCCAAGGTGCTTCCGTAACGCTGCCAAGACGTTTCCGTGAGCAATTTCGTGAAGATTCTTCATCGTTCTTCGTTCTTCAACCGGTAAGTTCTCGAAATCAAATCTTTCAATTCATTCTATGCACCTTTAGTGGTCCTCACTTGTTTCGCATACTTTTATTTTCATTTCGTTTGTTTTCTGTACCCCATTTTGACGTGCTTTAACAATTTATTTAAGTCGTTTTCTCACCTAATAAATAATAAAATGAATTTCAACCGATCATTTGAGTTGTAATATCGTTTAATCACTGTTAAAATAAAATCCAACCGATTGTTCACGCAGTAACCTCGGTTAAACCAAAAAAAGAAAAATAATAATAAAATAATCAAAATATCTTGAAATAATAATAATAAAATAGTCAAAATATCTTGAACAAAATAATCAAAAAAATCAATCGGACGTTTTTCTTTGGAAGTTTCCTTGAATGAATTGACTAATAACTAAAGTGAAACTAAGGCTAAAATCAACTCACAAATCACGCTTTGTTCGCAAAAGTCACTTAAAACCGTTTTAAGGTCCAACGCCTTAAAAGGTCCTCTTTGCTTTTATCGGTTAACATAGACCGTTCAAAAGCATAAAATCAACCCATAACTTTATCGCTTTTTGCAAGAACTGCGTAGGTTTGATTTCCTCATCACAATTGAGGATACATAGGAGCAAAAGCCCCGCTTTTGTCGACCACCCCAAGAGATCGTTAATGGTCCAACGCCTTAACGCTTCTCTCCTTTCCAAAATTCAATAGATCGTTTAATGTTTCAACGCCTTAAATGACTTTTGTTCGGTCAAAATATATCTTGCAAAAAAAAGATGAAAGCAACTTAACCAACATTTAGTTCTAAAAGAACTACGTAGGCATGATTTCCTCATCGCAATTGAGGATACGTAGGAGCGAGGGAAACACCCTTGTCGACCACAAAAAGATAAAAAATACAAAAGGCATAAAAAGAAATAAAAACACAAAAAAGGGAAAATGAAACAAATTGAAGACATGATGTTGCACATTTGATTAAAGGTTGTCATCCTTTGTGATGGACGCATGAGGTGCTAATACCTTCCCCGTGCTATGTTTGTTTTTTGAAAAATCTTTTCAATACTTCCCTTGTGAAAAACAAAATTGTGCTATGTTTGTTTTTTGAAAAATCTTTTCAATACTTCCCTTGTGAAGTCTTCTTGATTTCTTCTGTTGAATCTTGAAATCAAACTTCTCTTGATTCTTGAATTTTGTTGATTTCTTCTCATGAAATTTGTAATTAAACTTGATCTTGAACTTGGTGACTCAATCTTGAAATCATTCTTTGGGCTTTTTGTCATCATCTTTGTCATTATCAAAACTACTTGAATCACTTGATTTATCATCATGAAGCTTGCTTCTACAAAATTATAAAATTACTCCTAATACAAAAACTAGTCTAGGTGCCCTAAAATACAAGGGTTAGAAAATCCTACATTACTAGGGTACCCTCCCTACACTACGGAGCCCTAAATACAAGGCCCAAATATAATGAAACCATAATCTAATATGTACAAAGATAAGTGGGCTCATACTTAGCCCAAGGACCCAAAATCTACCCTAAGGCTCATGAGAACCCTAGGGCCTTCTCCTGCATCTCTAGCCCAATCTTCTTGCAGTCTTCTATTCAATGCCCTTGAGGGGTAGGATTGCATCACTTGTGGTCTAGATTTTCTAGACAAACTTCTTAAGATTTTGTCAGTATGATCATAGTTATGCCTAGAGATCTTAATTCATTTAGAATGGTTTGAATGCATCCAAACATACATTGTATGTCTCCCCCTTCTACCTAGAGAAGAGTTCATACTTACAAGTGACGAGACTTAATTTGTTCCTCTTTACCTATGATGTTCCTTTGTAAGTTATAGCTTGAGTTTCTCACATCGGTTTGGCACTCATGAAGCTATGTACTTTGGTTTATTTTTTTCTGATAAGGCACATAACATAATGTTTCGAGCCTTGTAGTTGAGCAGGAATATGTTTTTTTGCTCCTCCCTCCACTGGCTCCTTTGGAATTCATTTAGCTCATCAACATATGGAATGTAATTTCCATTTTCTACCACATCCCATAGGTCGATGTGAATGGACTTAAAATGAGCTATCTTCTGCTCCTTCCAGTAATCGTACTTCACACCTCTAAACATGGGTTGTTTGTTGGTAGAGTATCCTTCTTCCATTTCTTTTTTTGATTGCAAGATCTTTTCCTTGGTATTGTTAAATACTCAACCCATGAGGCTGAGGTCTTATAGCAATTGAAATATCAATAATCACACTAGAAAGAGGGTTGAATAATGTGTTAATCACAGATAATAATTTTCCGCATATAATGACTGTTATCACAAATTTTAAAAAAATAGATACAAAGGTGTTGTCTACTAAATAGAAAAACAAGTTTTTATGAAAAACAAGGTATGATTGTCCAATAATGATAAAACAAGATTTTCATAAAGATTTTCCAAGTAAACACTTAGTGAGCAATTGTGTCAAGATAAGCTTAAAAGAATACTCAATAAACAACTTAAGAGGGAAGTAGAAATACTTGGTCTATATTAGTTCACTCAAATAGAGCTACGTCCAGTTCTCCTTTACACAACTATAAAGGGATCCACTAATCAAAACTTTCATTACAACCAGGTATTCTATCCTACCACTCTTGGCTATAAAAGTATTCTCTATGTCACTCTTGACACACCCTTAGACTCCCCCTGAATCTAAGAACACTCAAGTATGGTTTAACATTGAGCCACTTTTGATTTTCTCAAACAAAAGTTTGAATGAATACAATGATTCAACAACACTCAAAGAGTGGATAAATAGTTAAACTCAAACGCAAATAACTTTGCTTAGCAAAGGATGAAAAGATTAAGTGTTGAGTATATCATCCACTAATTTAGCAAAGTTTCGCTTTAAAGAACTTGTGCTCATTTTTCACTTGATTATTTTCAATGATGGTTTCATTAGCAAGAGATGCCTTTTATAGACTTCAGTGAAGAATTTGTTATGGGATCAATGTTGAGCCTTGATATAACCGTTGTCTCACAATTGGAGGTGAAAACATGTGGTGTGCTCTGTATGGCAAGGATAAGTGTTGGATCGAGTGGCCTCAGAATAATTAAGAAGGGGGGGTTGAATTAATTATTCCTAAACCTTTACTAATTAAAAATTACTCTTCTAAGGATTTTACTAAATTTTTAAGAGAATGAGGAGTAGAAGCGAAACTTAACAGAAAGTAAAAGTGGAAATTAAATGCACAGCGGAAAGTAAAAGAGTAAGGAAGAAGTAAACAAACACACAAGAGTTTTTATACTGGTTCGGCAACAACCCGTGCCTACATCCAGTCCCCAAGTGACCTGCGGTCTTTGAGATTTCTTTCAACCTTGTAAAAATCCTTTTACAAGTAAAGATCCAGAAGGGATGTACCCTCTCTTGTTCTCTTTTAACCTAGTGGATGTACCCTCCACTAGAACTGATCCACAAGAGATGTACCCTCTCTTGTTCTCAGTCAAACCTAAGTAGATGTACCCTCTACTTGTACCACAAAGGATGTACCCTCCAATGTGTTAAGAGAATGATCTCAGGCTATTAAACCTTTGACACTTTGTGAATGGGGATACAAAAGAATTCTCAGGTGGTTAGTCCTTTGAACACTTTTGTATAAGGGAATGGGAAGAATCAAAAGAATTCTCAGACTGTGTCGTTTTGAATTCTTTGACAAGGGAGAAGGGAGACACAAAAGAATTCAGGCGGTTAGTCCTTTGTTCTTTTGGAAAAGGGAGAAGAGAGACACAAAAAGAATTCAAGCGGTTAGTCCTTGGCGAATTCTTTTTGGCAAAGGGAGAAGAGAATGAAAAGATGAATAGCACAAGTTTTCAAGGTTTGGAAAACCAGAAAGCTTTTGGTACAAAGAAGAAGAAGAAGTTTAAAGAGATTCAGGGTTTGTAAAAGATTGATTGAATAAGTAAAAGTATATTGAAAAGCAAATCAAAGCCTTGCTTTTATAGACTCTTCATGTCTGGCCAAGAAGACCATTTAGAAGAGTTATAACTTTTAGAAAAAACTTAAAACCAATTTGAAAAAGTCAAAACTCTTTTGAAGAGTTACATCTTTTGATTTATTCAGAAACAGTCACTGGTAATCGATTACCAAATTAGTGTAATCGATTACACAAAGCTTTTATGTGAAAAGATGTGACTCTTCACATTTGAATTTGAATTTCAACGTTCAAAGGTACTGGTAATCGATTACCAAAACATTGTAATCGATTACAACTTTTTGAAAATAATTGGAACGTTGAAAATTCAATTTGAAAAATTTTTCAAAACAATTTTGCTACTGGTAATCGATTACAACAATCTGGTAATCGATTACCAAAGAGTAAAAACTCTTTGGTAAAAGGTTTTGTCAAAAACTCATGTGCTATTCAAAGTTTTGAAAAACTTTTTAATACTTATCTTGATTGAGTCTTCTCTTTATTTTTGAATCTTGAGTCTTGAATCTTGATCTTGATTCTTGAGATCTTGAACCTTGAATCTTGATTCTTGTCTCTAGACTTTCTTCTTGAGTCTTGAATTCTTCTTGATTCTTATCTTGAACTCTTGAATTGTTCTTTGATTGATCTTTGAGCTTTTTGTCATCACCTTTGTCATCATCTTTTGTTATCATCATTGTTATCATCAAAACACCTTTGAATCACCTTTGATTCACCATGAATCTTTGCTTCTACAATCTCCCCCTTTTTGATGATGACAACTTTTGAAATCAAGAAACACACACACACTTTTTCGTAGTCGATCACTCTCATAAATTCTCCCCCTTTGTTTTTGAATTTATGCTTATCTTAAAATTAAATTAATTACTCATGTGAGTTCTTGATTTAATCCCATTTCTCTCCCCCTTTGGCATCAACAAAAAGCCAAAGTGCGTATCAAAATTTAAGTATGCAAATATAACTAAACATTCATACAACGTTCATGAAAAACCATCAATCAAATCATGAAGTAAGGACCATGAAGCAACAATCATAAATAGATTAACTATTAAATCCACATAGTCAAATAACATACTTGTTCAACCATACCATGCAAATAAGGAAATAGTAAATTGTTCAAATACCATAATAATATAGCCAAAATACAAGGCTGAAAATCAAAGTACTAATAATATTAAAATATAATTCTAAGATGATGGTGGCGGTGGTGGTGGAAGATCAAAGCTTGACCGGATGTAAGATACATTTTCTTCAACCTTTGTAAATATTAGAATAGGTTTTTCCTTCTTTTGGGTCTTGTATTTTGACCATTCTAGTAGTATAGGGTTTTAGCCTTGTATTTCAGAGCATTTTGAGTAGTCTTTGTAGTAGGGACCTTTTTTTTTGTATTTTCATGTATTTTGTCAAGGAGGTGAGCTTAGTTTTTAGATGGGTGTGTGTAGCTAAGCTCTAGCTTCTCAAGGAGGTGAGCCTAGTTTTTAGATGGGTGTGTATAGCTAAGCTCTAGCTTCTCAAGGAAGTTTTCTCAAAGAAGCTTCTCAAGGAATTTTTCTTAAGAAAGCTTCTCAAGGAAGCTACCTAGTCTATAAATAGAAGCATGTGTAACACTTGTTGTAACTTTGATGAATGAGAGTCTTGTGAGACATACTTCAAAGTTCCACTTCTCTCCCTATTTTATTCCTTCAATTTCGTGCTCCCCCCTCTCTCTTTCTCTCCCTCTTTCTTTTCCTCCATTAAAGCATCCTCTTCAAGCTTCTTATCCAAGGCAATTCTTGGTGGTGAAGCTCCTTCTTCCTTGGCTTATTCCCTAGTGGATGGTGCCTCCCCTCTCCTCTTCTCCTTTGCCTTCCGCTGCATCTCCATGGTGAAAAATCACCATTGAAGGACCTCATTGAAGCTCAAAGATCCAGCCTCCATAGAAGCCCCACAAGCAAGATTCCATCAAGTGGTAATCAGAGCACAAGAGCTTCAAGTAGGTGCTCCTTAAACCTCCATTAATGTTTTTGCTTTACCTTCTCTTCCATTGTTGTTTCTTCATTTTTTCTCAATGTATCTCCTCACATGTCTTGTGATAAATGTTTTTACCATGATTCTTTAGAGTTTCCACCGATTAAACTTGCTATAGAAGCTAGATTTGATTTTCTATGGTTCAAATTTCTTGTTCTTGTTCTTGAACCATGAATTGTGTTAAGTTTAGGTTCCTTTGAGTTTTTTCTTGTTATTTTTTGTGGCTGAAACCTAAACCATAAAATTCTTACAAAAATATTAAAGTAGAAGAAAGCCTCAAAAATCTAGAGTGACTTGTTCACCTATTGTAGTTTTGTCATAGAAGTCATGTCTAGTCATGAAACTTGTCACATAAGATTTCTTATGTTGTGCTGAATTTTATTTTCTTGTTTCTTTGTCTAACTCATTTGTTCATGAGTGTATGAAATTCTTTTAGCCTATTATTTGATTTGAGTCAAATCTTTCATGTTAATTAGTCCTTAACATGTTCATGCAAAATTCTTAGAGAGTCTTTGATTGTGAACCTTTTCTTGAACTTTTAGGTTTCCTTTTGATTGTGTCTATTGTGAATTTGAGTTTTGGTGATTGAATTGCTGGCTGAAATGTTGATCCTAAGTGAATATTGAACTCCTAAAACTGTGGTAAACAATCCTAGTGAGTTCAACATACATAGGAAGGTTGAAAGTAGGCCCAAGGCAATCAATATATCATGCTTAAAAAAAAAATCGCTGGTGTTGGCAGCTTGGACATAGAAACTTGTTAAAATTACTGAGAATTGCTTACTTTGAATATTGAGCTGAAATTTTTACTGAAATTTCTAGATATCTGAAAAAAAGTTATAGAAAAAGAACCAGGTGGTTCGGATAAAAGGAAAAAATAAGAAAAATCACACAAGTTGGCAGAAAATCAGTATCCAAAAAAAAAAGTGAAAGGGAAGTGTGCTTGTTGTTTTGGCTCAAAATTTATTCTATAATTGGTTCCTATCTTATACCAATCTTAGTTCCTAAATTTCAATTGAAAATTACTGTGAAAACAAGTGCCAAAGCTAGAGGTTTGTTGAGTCTTTTTTTTTTATAGTTTTTTTTACTCTACTCTAGAGCCATTCTAAGTTTCTCTTTGAGTCCTAGCTTGCTTCTATGTCCTTTTCATTGCTTTAATTGTTGAATAATCCTTGAAAAATTGTTGTTAGTGCTTAGCTTTACTTAGTTTTAAAAGATTGGCTAAAATTTTGTTAAAACATAAGCACTTAGACAATGAAGGAAAGCTGGAGTGCTGCACATGATGTCTACATTATGTCAAGGAATCAGATTGGGCTGCACAATGCACAAGGCAAGATAAAATGTCAAATGAAGAATTGAAGCTGCAGGATCCACGATGTCGGATACAATGTCCAGGACATCCTGCCCGAAAATACTGGACACATAAATCTGTTATATCTTTAACAGATTAATGTGCAGTCAGCAACAGATTAGGAGCTCTATCTTTAGGAACGAATTAAAAGATAATTAAAGATTGAATTACAAACTTGAATAGTTTCGTTCAGGGATTAGAGATTGAAGATAAAAACTAAAAGATAAAACTTTATCTTTTAGATCTTTAAGTGCAGATTTTTCAGGAGAATGATAGAGCTTATCCAGCGCAAGTTGTTGCAGCCCAGATACGTACACTGCTATATAAACATGAAGGCTGCACGGGTTTTTAAAATCAAGTCAGAGATTGAAGAGTTATTTTGTGAGTTTTGTGACTTGAGTGTTTTGTGAGCCACCTTGATGCTACCCTAACATCAAGTGTTGGACCTGAGTGTGCAGAGTTGATCTCTATTGTTCAGAGAGCAATCTCTGGTGTGTCTTTGATTTGTTTGTAAACACGGGTGAGTGGTTGAGAGGGAGTGAGAGGGGTTCTCATATCTAAGAGTGGCTCTTAGGTAGAAGTTGCATGGGTAGTGGTTAGGTGAGAAGGTTGTATACAGTGGCTGTTAGATCTTAGAACTAATACTATTTTAGTGGATTTCCTCCCTGGCTTGGTAGCCCCCAGATGTAGGTGACGTTGCACCGAACTGGGTTAACAATTCTCTTGTGTTATTTACTTGTTTAATCTGTTCATACTGTCATATACAATCTGCATGTTCTGAAGCGCGATGTCGTGACATCCTGTACGACATCTGTCCTCAGTATCAGAATTTCAATTGTCTTGTTAAAAATCCATTGGTTTAGCTTTCATTTCATTTTATAAATTCTGATGAACATGGAGAAAGAAGGAGGACCAGTGAACAGACCACCAATTCTGGATGGAACCAACTATGAATACATCCCTTGAAGAATTTGAGTCAAGAAGAAAGGGGCCAACCACCTTAAGAGCTCTTGGACTAAGAAGCATTCCAAATTGAGTAAATCACCAAAGAGAGAACAACCACCAAAATTGAGGACCATTTTGTAATTTGCAATTTACTTACCTTCATTGCTTTCAAGTTTTGTAACAAAAAGGCCTTTCATTGGAAGTGTGTTGGGAGCCTCCAATAGGTTACCAAACTTCCATTTGTGTGTAATAATTTTTGGCAATTTTTCCTTAGGATAGTGAGTGTTTTGTTGGGAACCTTGAATGTGGTCATCCAAACACTCTTAGGATTCGCCTAGTTTACATTTCTTGCTTACTTTCATAGCTTATTTCCTTTACCTTCCATTGTCAAACCGCCTAGATAGCTTTCCTTTTACCAATTAGTTTTTTTTTACCTTATCTTTCACACCTCTTTTAGTGTTTATTTTGGCTAGTTTCAACTATAGTTTCTTTTACCTTTTGTTTTCAAACCTCCAACAAGAAAGAACCACAACTTAGGAACCAACATGAGTCATCATCCATCTAGTGTTAATGGCGAGGGTACTAGTCATAAAGACCCTTTATCTAGAATCTTAGATGAGTTGAGTTCCCTTAAGTTATGGAAAGAAAAACAAGAGAGAAAAGAAAAAGGAAAAAAAAGAGTGGAAGAAATAAGTCAAGATGAAAGAAAGAAAATAAGAGAGGAAGAAAGAAGAAAAATAATGAAAGAAATGAAAAGAGAAAAATATGCCTCCTATAGTAGTCATAACTCATGCAAGAGCCTAAGTGAAGAACTTCGTGACTATTATGAAGGAAGGCATAGGTCACATCTTAGACCTCACTCCCATAGAAGAGAAAAGGAAAGAAAGCCTCAAGAGACTAACATTAACCTCCCATACTTCCATGGGAAGGACAATGTAGAGGCTAACTTAGTTTGGGAAATAAGGGTAGAGCAACAACTTAAAAAGAAGTCTACATCAAAATCTTATGGCTCTCACTCTTATCCAAAGAAAGACCAAGGTCGAGGCATCTTAGGGGTGACACCTTCTAAGCCCAAAGATGATAAGGGGAAAACAATAGAAAAGCAAGCCCTTAAGGCTAGTATACAAGAGAAAAATAGCTCTATAAAGTGCTTTAAATGTCTTGGAAGAGGACACATTACTTCTCAATGCCCCACCACAAAAACCATGATTATGAGGGGCCAAGACATTTATAGTAGCCAAGACAAGGCTACTACTTCACCTTCCTCTAGTGAAAGTGAAAAAGAAAAAGGGGAAGAATCTAGTGAAGAAATCTATCCCCAAGAAGAAGGACAACCATTAGTGGTTAAAGAGAAGTGTAAGGAGGAAAGTGTCCCCTCCAAGAGGTTAGCTAAGAAGGAAACTCATTTTACAATAAAGACAAACATTAAAGAAACTTTCCCTCTTAGACAACCTCCATATTTTCTCTTTTGTAAAAAGACACTTGCTAGCATTGCCACACCTCTTGGGCTTGAGTTTATTCCTCAAGTAAAGAAGTTGTTGGATGAGGGTTTGGTTCGCAAGAGCTTAAATCCTTGTGCTTTGTTTATGCCCAAAATAGGTATTATTAGGCACCAAGTCCCTAAAATAGGTGGTATGATGAATGTTTTGAGTGGTGCAACCCTCTTTTGTAAAATCACTCGTACACCTAACATCTTCATGGTGTGTGTACATAGGGACCCATTAGGTAGGTTTGTTCTTATTTTTAGTTTCAATACAAACTTAGGTACTCATATGGGACACCTTAGGTTTGTCATACTTTTTGGTAGGAATAATCAATATGAAAATACAGAAAAAGGTATGTTTTATTGCATTACTTTTCTTAATTATTCAAATAGTGATCAAGGGGTTCCCATGAACCCTAAGAGAATAAAGGTCATTCCTGAGTGGCCCACTCCACCAAGTATAAGAAAAATTTGGGGCTTCCATGACTTAACAAACTTTTACAAAAGGTTTGTCCCATGTTTTTCTATACTTGTAGAACCACTCATTGAGTTGGTGAGGAACCATGTTCCTTCATGGGAAAATGCCCAGGAAATGGGTTTTCAAACCTTACCTTACTTCAACATACCAAACACCACTAATATATATGTTTTTGTTCTTTTTATAGGTGTCGAGGAAAGGGGCCCAGAGTATGAAGAACCTCGGGATTTGAGGTCAAATCCTTTCCAAGGTCGAGGGAATGATGCAATCTTACCCCGCAAGGGCATTGGATAGAAGAATCCAAGTAGATTGGACTAGAGATCCAAGGGAAGGCCCTAGGGTTCTCATGATCCTTAGGGTAGATTTCGAGCCCATGAGCTAAGTATGAGCCCGCTTATCTTTGTAAATATTAGAATAGGTTTTTCCTTCTTTTGGGTCTTGTATTTTGGCCATTCTAGTAGTATAGGGTTTTAGCCTTGTATTTCAGGGCATTTTGAGTAGTCTTTGTAGTAGGGACTTTTTTTTTGTATTTTCATGTATTTTGTCAAGGATGTGAGCTTAGTTTTTAGATGGGTGTGTGTAGCTAAGCTCTAGCTTCTCAAGGAAGCTTCTCAAGGAGGTGAGCCTAGTTTTTAGATGGATGTGTATAGCTAAGCTCTAGCTTCTCAAGGAAGTTTTCTCAAAGAAGCTTCTCAAGGAAGTTTTCTTAAGAAAGCTTCTCAAGGAAGCTACCTAGTCTATAAATAGAAGCATGTGTAACACTTGTTGTAACTTTGATGAATGAGAGTCTTGTGAGACATACTCCAAAGTTCCACTTCTCTCCCTGTTTTATTCCTTCAATTTCGTGCTCCCCCCTCTCTCTTTCTCTCCCTCTTTCTTTTCCTCCATTAAAGCATCCTCTTCAAGCTTCTTATCCAAGGCAATTCTTGGTGATGAAGCTCCTTATTCCCTAGTGGATGGTGCCTCCCCTCTCCTCTTCTCCTTTGCCTTCCGCTGCATCTCCATGGTGAAAAATCACCATTGAAGGACCTCATTGAAGCTGAAAGATCCAGCCTCCATAGAAGCCCCACAAGCAAGCTTCCATCATTCTCCTTCATGTCCTACTTCACCAACATTTCTAGCACCCTTCTTCACCCAAGAGCCATCATGCTCCTTTATATAACCAAATGATGCTATGACTGAAGCGCCTATAAGAAATGATCTCTTGATTGGAACATAAGGTTCAGAATCAAGAGGGATGTTGAAGTGTTGAAGGAAAAGGGTAACAAGATGAGGAAAAGGCAATAGGGCATTCAATCGCAATGCCTTATGCATGCGATATCTAACAAGGTGTGCCCAATCAATTTGTAAACCTTTATGAAAGGCCCACATGACAATGAGATCTTCTTCAGAAACTTGAGCAAGGTTTGAAGATCTAGGGAGTAAGATGCGAACAATAAGGTTATGGAGGATGCGGCTCTCAAAAGCCAATGAACCGGCAAGAAGCCTTCCGATCATATCCGCTTGGTTGGTGCAAACCAACCGGCGGGCATCATGCACAGAAAAATCGAATTTCCAATCATCAATCAGTGCACCCTCAAAAGGCACACCTTCACTAGGCAATTTTGTTAAATCATAAAATAAGGATTGGTCAATGACCATCTTAATCCCATAGATTTCAGACATTAGAATACCTTCATGGATTTCTAAATTAGAATAGAAAGCTTTGACTAATTCAGAATAGACAGGTAATTTCAGAGACATGAATGGAATAAGATTGGAGTTTTCAAATGCTTGGAAGCATTCAAAATTCTCATTTGAGAAGAACTCCATATCTATGAATTTTGGGTCTACAATGGAACGAGATGAAAAGAGGTTTGTGTACCGTATACGCTGTTCCTCTGATGAGAACAATGATCCAGAGGGAATGGAGGGAGGAATTGGTGTTTCCTGTGACCCGGAATGTCATTGACTCCGACTCGTGGATCCTTTCCGCTTCTTCGATGGTTCCACCATTTGAGGGGTTTTATCAAGATTTCAATCGGTTCAAATGAAAATGAGTGAAAAAAGATGAAGTTTGAGCTTTGCGGGGAGTGATTTGGACAAGAATTGAGTGAGATATGGTTGGAAGAAAAATTGCGGGCGAGGGTTTTCGAGAGAGAGATGAGTTGCAGGTTTCAGAATTTGAAATTTGAATATATAGGTGCAGGGACGCGTTGTAATCGATTACACAAATATGGTAATCGATTACCAGAGAGCAACTTTGCCAGAAATAACTGCTTCTAATCGATTACACTATTATGGTAATCGATTACCAGTGGTTATTTTAGCCAAAAAACAAAAATAGAAGGCTTTCTAGGAGAGAATAAGTTTTAAGTTACTATCAAAGTACTTTTTATGAAAACTATATTTGAAAATACTTTATGAATAATTTTCAATCATGTAATTTACATATCATGTCATGCAAAAATATTTAAAACATGAAGATAATCAATTTTATCAAAAACAATCAAAACACAAGTATGAAGAATATTGATTTTACTTAAATATATGAATGAATATTTGATGCAAATGAGATGAAATCAATCAAGCAAATATACTCATGATTTCAAACAATCAAAAGACAAACAAATAAAGAATTGTTAGTCATCATAATCAAATTGTTTGAATAAAAATTTCAACTTTAAGAGAAATTTTAATAAGATAATGGTTTTGATATTACCTTTTTCAGGATTGAAGTGTCAAGATCTTCAAAGATGAGGATCATGCTTTTTCTCCTTGTTTTTTCATCCTTGAGAGATGTTCTCGTCACTTTCATAATCTTTAGTTAGAAGATTAATTTCCTTTTCTGAACTATCGGATGAATCATTGTCATCCCATGCAATGTATGCTTTCTTAGTTCTTCTTTCGTCAAATCTTTTCTTTTCACTTTTCTCCGACCATTCTTCATTTGACGGACAATTGGCCTTGATGTGACCAATTTGGTTGCATTTGTAGCACCTAAGGACTTGAGAATCATCTTGTGATTTTCTTCCATTATTGAAATTCTGATGCCTGTCAATTCTTCTTTTCTTGATGAATTTCTGAAATTTCTTAACAAAAAAAGAAAAATCTTTTTCATCATCTGAATCTTCTTCTTCGTTTTCTTCTTGTATTGAAGATGAGGTTTTAAGGGTTATGCTTCTCTTCTTTTTGTCATTTTCTTCATTCTGATTGAGGCGTTGAAGTTCCATCTCGTGTTCCTGCAATTTACCAAATAAAGTGGCAAGAAACATGGAAGAGAGATCTTTGCTTTCAGAAATAGCAGTTACCTTGGGCCGACATTCCCTACTTAAACATCTTAAGACTTTATTAATTAAATCTTCATTAGGAAAGATTTTTCCTAATGATGCAAGATGGTTTACTATATGTGTAAATCTCTTTTGCAAACTATGGATATTTTCATTTGGGTTCATCCTAAATAATTCATATTCATTGGTAAGGGTATTTATTCAAGACCTTTTTACATCTGTGGTTCCTTCATGGGTTAACTGGAGAGTATCCCACATATCCTTGGCATTAGTACAATTTGACACTCTAAAGTACTCATCTATCCCTAGGGCTGAAGTGATGATATTTTTGGCTTTGAGATCATACTGGATTTTTGTCCTATCTTCTTCTGTCCACTGATCTCTAGGTTTTTGAGTTGTAGTGCTTGTGCTTACATCTACTATAGTGGGTATATGTGGTCCTAATTCTATTGCTTCCCATATATTTAGATCTATGGCTTCAATGAAAATCGGCATGCGGGTTTTCCAATAATGGTAACCCTCACCATTGAAAATGGGTGGTCTGTGAATGGAATTTCCTTCAGGAAACAAGGGATTTGAGGAGGCCATTCTACAAGAAACCTGCTCTGATACCACTTGTTGGATCGAGTGGCCTCAGAATAATTAAGAAGGGGGGGTTGAATAAATTATTCCTAAAACTTTACTAATTAAAAATTACTCTTCTAAGGCTTTTACTAAATTGTTAAGAGAATGAGGAGTAGAAGAGAAACTTAACAGAAAGTAAAAGCGGAAATTAAATGCACAGCGGAAAGTAAAAGAGTAGGGAAGAAGGAAACAAACACACAAGAGTTTTTATACTAGTTCGGCAACAACTCGTGCCTACATCCAGTCCCCAAGCGACCTGCGGTCCTTGAGATTTCTTTCAACCTTGTAAAAATCCTTTTACAAGAAAAGATTCGCAAGGGATGTACCCTCCCTTGTTCTCTTTGAACCTAGTGGATGTACCCTCCACTAGAACTGATCCACAAGAGATGTACCCTCTCTTGTTCTCAGTCAAACCCAAGTAAATGTACCATCTACTTGTACCACAAAGGATGTACCCTCCAATGTGTTAAGACAAAGATCTCAGGCTGTTAAACCTTTGATACTTTAGGAATGGGGATACAAAAGAATTCTCAGGTGGTTAGTCCTTTGAACACTTTTGTATATGGTAATGGGAAGAATCAAAAGAATTCTCAGACTGTGTCATTTTGAATTCTTTGACAAGGGAGAAGGGAGACACAAAAGAATTCAGGCGGTTAGTCCTTTGTTCTTTTGGAAAAGGGAGAAGAGAGACACAAAAAGAATTCAGGTGGTTAGTCCTTGGCGAATTCTTTTTGGCAAAGGGAGAAGAGAATGAAAAGTTGAATAGCACAATTTTTCAGGGTTTGGAAAACCAGAAAACTTCAGAAAGCTTTTGGTACAAAGAAGAAGAAGAAGTTCAAAGAGATTCAGGGTTTGTAAAAGATTGATTGAATAAGTAAAAGTATATTGAAAAGCAAATCAAAGCCTTGCTTTTATAGACTCTTCATGTCTGGCCAAGAAGACCATTTAGAAGAGTTATAACTTTTAGAAAAAACTTAAAACCAATTTGAAAAAGTCAAAACCCTTTTGAAGAGTTACATCTTTTGATTTATTCAGAAACAGTCACTGGTAATTGATTACCAAATTAGTGTAATCGATTACACAAAGCTTTTATGTGAAAAGATGTGACTCTTCACATTTGAAATTGAATTTCAACGTTCAAAGGTAATGGTAATCGATTACCAAAACATTGTAATCGATTATAGCATTTTGAAAATAATTGGAATGTTGAAAATTCAATTTGAAAACTTTTTCAAAACAATTTTGCTATAGGTAATCGATTACAACAATCTGGTAATCGATTACCAGAGAGTAAAAACTCTTTGGTAAAAGGTTTTGTCAAAAACTCATGTGCTATTCAAAGTTTTGAAAAACTTTTTAATACTTATCTTGATTGAGTCTTCTCGTTATTCTTGAATCTTGAGTCTTGAATCTTGATCTTGATTCTTGAGATCTTGAACCTTGAATCTTGATTCTTGTCTCTAGACTTTCTTCTTGAGTCTTGAATTCTTCTTGATTCTTATCTTGAACTCTTGAATTGTTCTTTGATTGATCTTTGAGCTTTTTGTCATCACCTTTGTCATCATCTTTTGTTATCATCAAAACACCTTTGAATCACCTTTGATTCACCATGAAGCTTTGCTTCTACAATAAGAATAAAGGTACATACAACTTAGAGCCATCAAAATGGGTTTTGGCCCGTGGGTTGGGCTCAATTTTTTTAAAAAAAATTGATACCATCAAATTTTCAGCTCGGCCCACTTAGCCCGTGGGTTAGGTGGGCTCAACCCGTGGGTTGATGGGCCAGCCCGTCAACCCACAATATTTAAATAATATATTATTTTATTTTATTATTATTATAAATTTATAATTATTTATAATTGTTAGGTAGTTCAGTTTTTATTTTGTAGCAAGTTAGCAACCAAATTCAATAACAGACAAATTCCAATTTCCTAGCCTAAACTTAAGACAAATAGACAAGCCCAATGAATACTTCATGCAAGTATGGAAAATTGAATGGTTGTTGCGAGAAACACTTAAGTGTGATGATCCAGTATTGCAAAATATGTCAGTGTTGATGATGGAAAAGTTTAGCAAGTATTGAAGTGACTATATTGTCATTCTTTCAATTGCTATGATTTTTGACCCACGGATGAAGCTTGAAGCACTTCGGTTTTACTATTCAAAGCTTGATGCTTCTACTTGTGATGAAAAGATTAATAACATAAAAGAGAAGATGTACAAGCTCTTTGATGAATATGTGATTGTAAAGTCAAGTTCATCTACTGCATCAAGTTCTCAACAACCTACTGTTGAAGAAGATTTCAGTATAGAAGAAAATCAAGAGATGGATGATCCATATAATGTTAGTCTTTTGTTTAACTATTTAATTGTTTTATGATTCAATTTATTTTATTTAATTTTTCTCTTATATTGTCATAGGAATATATCAATTATGTGAGCCAAAATGTTAATGTCAATGGCAAGTCTGAATTAGATCTCTATTTGGCTGAGACACCGCTTGAGCCAAAGTTTTTTTTCCTAAATTGGATATTTTGAGTTATTGGAAGGATCGCCAAGAACATTAAGCATTCCTATAACAACTGTTGCTAGTGAATCAGCATTTAGCATTGGTGCTCGTGTGCTAAACAAGTATCGTGCTAGTCTTCTTCCTTCCAATGTTCAAGCACTAATTTTAACCCAAAATTGAATAAATGGTTTTGAAGATATTGGTAATTTACATTTCTTTTTCCATAATTTTAAGTTTTTTATTAGTGTGATGTTTTATTTACTTGATTTATTATTGATATTGTTTATTTTTTTTTTGTCTTTGTAGATGAAATTAATGGTGATGTTGAGAAAGAAGAGGAAGTTGTTTTGGATTTCACAGTCCATCCATGACTCTAAGGTTTAATTTCAATAGTTTAGAAGTTTATTTTTTATGACATTTAAATTTCAATTATCTTAATGTTGAATGTTTATTTTGAAGACTTCAATCATTTTAATATTGAATGTTTGGATTTGATTTAGTTTGGTTTCTATATTGGATTTTATTTTAAGATTGGAATGATTTTTTTTTACAAAAAAAAAGCTGAAAAGTGGGCCAGCCCGCATAACCCACCAATCCGTGGAGGGCCGGACCAGGCTGGCATTTTGTTAGCCCACGCGAAAGTGGACCGGGCTGGGTTAGCCCACTTTTAGCTCAACCCAGTACGGGCCAGCCCACGTGGGTCGGGCTGGCCTGTTTTGACAGCTCTAATACAGCTACATGTGGTCCTCTTTCTCGACAAAAGCGACCCTTGGTGAATATTCTGCAAATACCTTCAATTTCTTCTATTCTGTCCTTTTTTAATTTTCAAATGTTAGCAATTCAAATAAAGAGAGGTAAACTGAAATTTGAAAAGCAAGAATGTGCACTTCCCTTTGTGTCTAACATTGTCCTTTAGTACCTTTTTGGACCTCATTTATGAGGTTATAAAAAAGTGTATAAGTGATGTTAAGTCTAGTGGATGTAATTGGTTTTCATAATACACTACTAGAAAAAGCTGATTTAACATCGGCGGATTAACATCGGTTTTGTCAAAAACCGATGTTAACGTAAACGCGGTGGCATAATTGTAAGTAATGTGTATTTCTTAACATCGGTTTTATAAAAACCGATGTTAATGAAGTGACTCTAACATCGGTTTTCAAGAAAACCGATGTTAACATATAATTAGTTAACATCAGTTTTTTGAATAAAACCGATGTTAACGTTGACATCAATTTGTTAACATTGGTGTTTTATTGAAAACCGATGTTAAACTTACATTTTAAATTGTATTTGTCGCGACCTATTTCGCCCGTGCTCCCTTCTTCTCCGTTTACCCTCTCACGCTTTCTTCTTCTCTGTGAACCCTTACGCGCTCTCTTCTCCATTGCACTGTTAACATCGAAGGCTGTTGTTCTCCATTGCACTGAAGACCGTGACAGGTACACTTCGTCTACCTGTGTTGTTCTATTGAACTGAAGAGCGTGACCATGCTAGGTCTGTTTGTGGAACTCGTGGTTAAGCTAAGGACCTTTTTTGGTTTCTGGTGCAAGGATTGGCGAAGTGGTGGTCACCTGAGGTACATTTGACTGGTAGTACATGGTGTTTGTGGTCAGCTGAGGTACATTTCACCTGAGGTACAATCTCGCCGGCATTGTTGCTGTTGTGTTCGAGGTAAGCTTCATGTCTTCATTGTAAGTTTGTGCTTCCGCATACGTGGTGTTTGTGCTCTTTGTTCTTATAGATTGTTAGTTAGTTTCTTAATTAGTTACTACTACTAGCTAGGGTTTGGAATGCAGGTAGTGTTGCTTGGAAAGCTATGTAAAAATATTGCCTTATTTTGTTGAGTTGTTGCTTGGAAGCATCTACTTTCTTCCTTCATTGTTGTTGTGTAGTCGTTTCTTTCATGCTGTAGTTTTTGTTTCCATGCTTCATATCTTATAGCTTTTTGGGATAGTGGTTGTTCAAGTTGTTTGGCCTTATTGTTTATAGCCTTCTGGCTGATGTTTAACTTCTGCCTGATGTTTTTAATATCCCCATTGATTCGTAGTATTTGGTGGGATAGGAGCTTGAAGGAACAGAATTTGGTGTGATTGATTGAGGGTCAACTATCCAATGCATGTTTTTTTATATTTAATTATGTATTTTACCAAAAAAATATAGTTTTATTTTGTATTTTGTTGATTTCCTTCTAGATTTTTTTTTCTTGAACTAGTCTTCTAAAGCATAACTACTAGTTTTTTTGCAGTCACATTAACCCTTGAGCTGTATTTGTCTTCTTCTTAGATTAAGCTTGGTTGGCAGTCTGTCTTTAACCAATCTCCATGCAAAGATAGCTGCTTTTGGTGGGATTTGTAATTTACATAACTCCGTAAACACTCCATCACTATTTTCCTCAGTTGCTTCGCCTTGCATCAAAAGGTACGCGCTCCTTGTTGTGTATCCATTAGGTTTTGCTCTCCGTTTCCAGCAATCTACTGAATGTGGATGAATATGAATCTTTGTTGTATGTTCTATAAATCGGGTAGCTGCCTCAATTTCTTGAATAGCATTTTTTCTTCTTCTATGGTTTCTTGTTTTTGCACAGCAAAAATCAGTAGTATTATATATAATACAGTACTAGGTGTACTGAAGAGAGGATTAAAAAAATACATGGCAAAATTGCCTAACCCATCTGAAAGTTACATAACCACATTAGCTGAAACCAAAAAGGAAACAACCCTCTAAGACAGCTCCTCCCTCAAGCTAGTAGACCATTGGTTGAAATGAATATGGAAATCTTTGTCCATACATTTTAACCATGACCAAGTGTGGAATAAAGCTTCATCCATGACTTTTTCAGGGTTGAAAGTCTGGTTATTAAAAAACACTGAATTTATATGCTTCCAAATAGTCATGGATAAAGCTATCCAAAGCACTGCCCATCTCTTGTCTATATAGCTTTTGCTGTTCCAATGAGAGAATTGTATGAAATGATTTTTAGGGTCAACGGGGAAAGAGCCCACTCTACTAACCCATCTCAAAACCTCCCACCAAAGACTCCTATTTCTTGTGCAAGAGAACATGACGTGACCAATACTTACTGTTTTTGTCTTCATTATCAGAACTTCCATCACCCATCAAGAGGTTGTATGCTGACTTTGTGGAATAAGACCCAGTAGGATCAGCCCTCCAAGTGAGGTAATCCAAGCTAGAAAGGTGAATCTGAACCCCATCAATCTCATCCATGAAAGCTGCCACCATATCGATTTCATGCTCAAAGAAAACCTTTACACTAGTATCAGGATTCAGCATTCGCCCCCCATTCATGGTTAAACATTACAAAAACCTTTACACTAGTATTTCAATTAAATTTGAAACTTTTCCATGATATGTACGTACTTTCACAATTCTGTCTAAATAAGAAAAATTTCATGTGTCTCTCTTCTTGTTGTTCTCTTCATCAGTTTTGTGCCCTGTATTTCTATTTTTCTTTATTTAATTTTCTTCTTGAATAAATGATGAGGAAAGGAACAAGAGAAATAAAAAGAATCATTCGTTTGCTGAAAAAAGCAGTGAAGCTGACCCAACAGACAAATTCACAGGAAAAAAAAACTTAGAAAAACTTAAATTTATTTAGCAATTTATAGGTAGTCCGTATTACAGCCAATGATTAATGTTGTTAATATACAAACTGTAGAGGGAAACTGATGTATCGACTGTATTTCACTCATGCTTCATTCAAGAACCATGAAAGGAACTTGAATGGTCAATGATGAAGTTCACAGTACTTAATCAGAAGCTTCTCATTAATATGCCAATCAACTTCCTCAGGTGTTACATTTTGAAGGGTATTTAGATTCTTTAGGAAGTACTCTAAAATTGCTTTTGTTTCCATCTTGAATATGTGATGGAATCTTACCTAATTGATAACCTGGAGCATTTATAGTCTTCTCTAATATTTCTAATTGCCTACATTGATGCAAGCTCTATTGGAGCTTGTAGGCCTAGGATCTTCTTCATCAATAGATTCCTTTGCTTCTTGGAAGATGAATGGCATCAGAATGGAGAAACGAAGAGAGAGAGGAGACGCCAATTCAAGGAGAAGATGAGTCTAGAAGAAGCTCACCACCATAAGAGGCCATGGATAAGAGCTTGGAGGAAGAAGGAGATGAATGAAGGGAGAGGGAGCGAAGAGCACGAACTTTTGTGCTCTAAATGAGCTTTGAAATCTGAAGTTTAATATTCAAATGATCAAAGTTGAAAAAAATGCACACACATGACCTCTATTTATAGCCTAAGTGTCACACAAAATTGGAGGGAAATTCAAATTTCACTTGAATTTGAAATTGAATTTGTGGAGCCAAAATGTCACTAATTATGATTAGTGAATTTTAGTTATGGTTCATCCCACTAATCCAAGATCAATTCCAAGATTCTCCACTAAGTGTGCTTAGGTGTCATGAGGCATGAAAAGCATGAAGGACATGCACAAAGTGTGACTATATGATGTGGCAATGGGGTGTAGTAAGCAAATGCTCACCTTCCCCTCTAAAATTTAATTGGATTGGGCTTCTAACAATTCAATTAAATTTATTTCCAACCACACACATCAAATATCCACTTAGTGCATGTGAAATTACAAAACTACCCCTAATACAAAAACTAGTCTAGGTGCCCTAAAATACAAGGGCTGAAAAATCCTATATTTCTAGGGTACCCTACCTACATTATGGAGCCCTAAATACAAGGCCCAAAAATAATGAAACCTTAATCTAATATTTACAAAGATAAGTGGGCTCGTACTTAGCCCATGGGCCCAAAATCTACCCTAAGGCTCATAAGAACCCTAGGGCCTTCTCTTGCATCTCTGGCTTAATCTACTTTGAGTTTTTCTATCCAATGCCCTTGCGGGGTAGGATTTCATCATTCCCTCTCCCTTGAAAAGGATTTGACCTCAAATCCCGAGGTTCTTGAAACTCTGGGCTTTTTTCCTCAACACCTGTAAAAAGAACAAAAACATATGTATTAGTGGTGTTTAGTATGTTGAAGTAAGGTAAGGTCTGAAAACTCATTTCCTGGGCATCTTACCATGAAGGAACATGGTTCCTCACCAACTCAATGAGTGGTGCTACAAGTATAGAAAAATATGGGGAAAACCTTTTGTAAAAGTTTGTTAAGTCTTGGAAGCCCCAAATTTTTCTTACACTTGGTGGGGCGGGCCACTTAGGAATGACCTTTATTCTCTTAGGGTTCATGGATACCCATTGATCACAATTTAAAAAATTAAGAAAAGTAAAGCAATAGAACATACCTTTTTCTGTATTTTCATGATGATTATTCCTACCAAAAAGTATGACAAACCTAAGGTGTCCCATATGAGTGCCTAAGTTTGTATTGAAACTAAAAATAAGAACCTACCTAATGAGTCCCTATGTACACAAATCATGAAGATGTTGGGTGCACGAGTGATTTTACAAAAGAGTGTTGCACCACCCAAAACATTCATCACACCAACTATTTTAGGGATTTGGTGCCTAATAATACCTATTTTGGGCACCAACAAAGCACAAGGATTTAATCTCTTGCGAACCAAACCCTCATCCAACAACTCCTTTACTTGAGGAATAAACTCAAGCCTAAGAGATGTGGCAATGCTAACAAGTGTCTTTTTACAAAGGAGAAAATGTGGAGGTTGTCTAAGAAGGGAAATTTCTTTAATATTTGTCTTTATTTCAAAATGTCTTTCCTTCTTAGCTAACCTCTTGGAGGAGACACTTACCTCCTTACACTTCTCCTTAAACATTAAAGGTTGTCCTTCTTCTTGGGGGTAGATCTCTTCACTAGATTCTTACCCTTTTGCTTCTTCACTTTTACTAGAGGAAGGTGAAGTAGTAGCCTCATCTTGGCTACTATAAATGTCTTGGCCCCTCATAATCATGGTTTTCTTGGTGGGGCATTGAGAAGTAATGTGTCCTCTTCCAAGACATTTAAAGCACTTCATGGAGCTAGTCTTCTCTTGCATACTAGCCTTAAGGGGTTGCTTTTCTATTGTCTCCCCCTTATCATCTTTGGGCTTAGAAGGTCTCACCCCTAAGATTCCTTGGTCTTGGTCTTTCTTTGGATAAGAGTGAGAGCCATAAGATTTTGAAGTAGACTTCCTTTTAAGTTGTTGCTCTACCCTTATTTCCCAATCTAAATTAACCTCTACATTGTCCTTCCCATGGAAGTATAGGAGGTTAATGTTAGCCTCTTGAAGCTTTCTTTCCTTTTCTCTCCTATGGGAGTGAGGTCTAAGATGTGACCTATGCCTTCCTTCATAATAGTCACGAAGTTCTTCACTTAGGCTCTTGCAAGAGTTATGACTACTATAGGAGGCATGTTTTTCTCTTTTCATTTCTTTCATTATTTTTCTTCTTTCTTCCTCTCTTATTTTCTCTCTTTCATCTTGACTTATTTCTTCCACTCTTTTTTTACCTTTTTCTTTTCTCTCTTGTTTTTCTTTCCACAACTTAAGGGATCTCAACTCATCTAATATCTTATACAAGGGGTCCTTAGGAGTAGAACCCTCACCATTAACACTAGATGAAGAATGAAGACTCATGTTGGTTCCTAAGTTATGGTTCTTTCTTGTTGGGGGTTTGAAAAAACGATAAAAGAGACTATGGTTGAAACTAGCCAAAAATAAACACTAAAAGAGGTGTGAAAGATAAGGTAAAAACTAATTGGTAAAAGGCAAGCTATCTAGGAGGTTTGACAATGGAGGGTAAAAGAAATAAGTTATGAAAGTAAGCAAGAAATTAAAGTGCAAGAAATGCAAACTAGGCGGATCCTAAGAGTGTTTGGATGACCTCATTTAAGGTTCCCAACAAAACACTCACTATCCTAAGGGAAAATTGCCTAAAATTATTACACACAAATGGAAGTAGGGTGACCTAGCGGAGACTCCCAACTTACTTCCAATGAAAGGCCTTTTTGTTACAAAATTTGAAAGCAAAGCAAATTGCCAATTACAAATTTACAAAAAAAAGTCCTCAATTGTGGTGGCTATTCTCTCTTTAGTATTTCACTCAATTTGGAGTGCTTCTTAGTCCAATAGCTCTTAAGGTGGTTGGCCCCTTGCTTCTTGACTCAAATTCTTCAAGATATGGCACCAATCCTCCTTTCCAATTCCCTATATGGCAACTCACAAGCAAGGAAACAAAGAGACAAGCAATAACCAAAGACCAAAAAAAATGAAATGAAAGCTAAACCAATAGAGTTTTAACAAGACAAATTTCCAAGGATTATTCAACAATTAAAGCAATGAAAAGCACAAAAAAGCAAGCTAGGACTCAAAGAGAAACCTAGAATGGCTCTAGAGTAGAGTAGAAAAACTCTAAAAAAAAGACTCAAGAAACCTCTAGTTTTGGCACTTGTTTTCACAATAATTTTCAATTGAAATTTCAAAACTAGGATTGGTATAAAATAGGCACCAATTATAGAACAAATTTTGAGCCAAAACAACAAGCACACTAATCCAAGATCAATTCCAAGATTCTCCACTAAGTGTGCTTAGGTGTCATGAGGCATGAAAAGCATGAAGGACATGCACAAAGTGTGACTATATGATGTGGCAATGGGGTGTAGTAAGCAAATGCTCACCTCCCCCTCTAAAATTTAATTGGATTGGGCTTCTACCAATTCAATTAAATTTATTTCCAACCACACACATCAAATATCCACTTAGTGCATGTGAAATTACAAAACTACCCCTAATACAAAACTAGTCTAGGTGCCCTAAAATACAAGGGCTGAAAAATCCTATATTTCTAGAGTACCCTACCTACATTATGGAGCCCTGAATACAAGGCCCAAAAATAATGAAACCTTAATCTAATATTTACAAAGATAAGTGGGCTCGTACTTAGCCCATGGGCCCAAAATCTACCCTAAGGCTCATAAGAACCCTAGGGCCTTCTCTTGCATCTCTGGCCCAATCTACTTGGAGTTTTTCTATCCAATGCCCTTGCGGGGTAGGATTGCATCATGCATAATCAAAGCTCCAATCTTTCAAGAGCTCACTTTCTCTTGAGATAGAGCTCTATCATTTAAGCCAGCCTCCAATGCATTCAGCTCCTTTTTAATATTCTGGACTTTTCTAGCATTAGCTTCACCATTTGAAAAACTCCAATGCTTTATACATTGTTTAAGGAATTTAATTTTGTGATTCAGAACAAAACCTCCCCATCCAGGAGGGTGATAATTGCCCCATTGCTGCTCCACTAGTTGCTAGAACCCGTTGTCCTTCAACCACCAGTCCATAACCCCTTGTCCTCCTGCTGTAATTGATTAGTTTATGGAAATAGAAGTTGTTGCTGTCCCCTTCTTTAATCCATTTTTTAGTTAGTGTTTTTTTTTTTGCACTGCAAAAATCTGATAGTATTAATAAAGCTTCAGTACTAGGTGTACTGAAAATAATAGATAATTACAAAGGCAGATTATGCCAAGCCCAACTACAAAAATATAGCCCAATGAGAGAAATATGCACTGTCCCTGCCATAACATAGTGCATTCCACCCTCCATATTTGGATATCAAGACTCTAGCCCAGAGCTGATTCTGATTGTTTGCCAATTCCCACCCCCATTTAGCAAGCAAGGCTTCATTAAACTTGGACATGTCTTTAATCCCGAGCCCTCCTTTGTTCTTGGAAAGACACACAGTGTCCCAATTAACCCAGGCAATCTTGGCTGCCTCAGAGCCTCCTCCCCATAAAAAATTCCTCTGGATAGATACTACCTTATGCACCACTTTTTTTAGGAATTTTAAAGAAAGACAATAGGTAAATAGGAAGGGATGTTAAGACAGAATTAATGAGGGATATCCTGCCTCCCATAGATAGGCATCTCTGCTTCCATTTTGCTAGTTTAGTTTCAAACTTGCTGATGAGAGGCTGCCAAACATTCCAGCTTTTAGAGGTCGACCCCACTGGAATTCCAAGGTAAGAAAAAGGAAAATCCAGCTGGCCACAATTAAGAAAGTTAGCTGCTTCCTTGCACCAAGCCACAGATTTACCCAAGCACCCAAATTGACTTTTAGCATAGTTGATCTTGAGCCCTGAAGCCAACTAAAAAATTCTCAGGATAGATTTCATGACTCTAACATTAGCTGTAGTTGCAGTTCCAAAAAACAGGGTCTATAATCATTAAGAGTTGAGGGTTAATGATCTTGGGGATAAGGGCTATGAAGGATGCATTGCTTCCTTTGGGGAATATTCCATTAATGAAGAGCTCATCGAAGAACCTGATGAAATCAGGTTTTAGAATTTCCCAAAACTGCTTGATAAAGTTGAAGTTCAAACCATCCGGGCCAGGGCTTTTATCTCCACCACAAGCCCAAACTGCAGACTTGATTTCCACTTCAGAGAATCTAGCAACAAGGCTCTGAGAATCTTTCTTTGAAATGCTTAAAGACTGCATTCTTTTTTTTTTTGTAAGGCAAAAATATGAATATTATTAATAAACTAAACAGTACCAGAGGTACTAAAGGTAACAATTACAAGGCACGAAGGTGCCATCTTCCAAAAACAGAAACAACAGCAACCCCAACATAGCGCACCAAAAGGACACCAATACAGATACCCAAATTTAACCAAAGGCCTCCACAAGATTGGTAAACCAGTGATTAAATGATGTATTAAAGCCTTTCTCTCCAACTTTTAGCCAAGACCAAGCTAAAAATAAGGCATCATCCAATACTTTTTGCGGTTCAAAAGGAATGCCTTGAAACAACAGGGAATTCCTATGCTGCCAAATTGTAATAGATGAAGCAATCCACCACCCGCCCCTCCTACTCTGATTACTCCTTGCAACAAATCCATCGCAGAATTAGATAAAGTGGCTGGCAGGATCAACTAGAAGAGCTCCTATAGCCCAGATCCATCCCATGGATTCCCACCACAGCCCCCTAGTCATTTTGCAGTGGAAGAGAAGGTGCCCAGCCTCCTCATGATGACAACCACAGAAAGGGCACATAATATCCTAAATAGGGATGTTTCTTCTGGACAAATTAGCCCTAGTGGGGAGTCTATCCAAAAACAACCTCCAAGAGAAAATCGAAGCTCTTGGGGGGATTTTCATATGCCAAAGGATCTGGAAATTCCTCCTGCTAGGAACAGGACTGTTGGAGGGCATCAGGAGCCTATAAGCTGACTTAGTGGAATAGACACCAATAGAATCAGCTTTCCAAAGCATGGTATCCTGAGCTTGATGTTGGATAGAGATATCATAAATTTCATCCATGAAATCAACAGCCATCACGTACTCATGGTCAAATAATCTCGTTCTCCACTTGAACTCCCAACTCCATACATTCTGAGAAAATTTTCCCATCTTAGAAATGGAAAGATTCTGCTGTCTACTGATCATGAAGAGTTTATTATACTTTTGCTGAAGATTACAGCCCTTACTCAGCCAAGAATCTTGCCAAAATTTGATTTTGTCCCCACAACCAACCTTTCATACCATATTCTGGTGGATACTGTGGAAATCAGGCTGATTATAACTCTGGCCCAAAACTGATTGTGGTTAGCAGCTAGTTCCCATATCCATCTCCCCCTCAATGCTGCATTGAATTTGGCCAGGTCCTTTATCCCCAAACCCCCCTCACTCTTTGGAAGACAGACCACTTCCCATTTTACCCAAGAGATTCTCTTGTGCTGTTGGTTTCCCCCCTACATGAAATTCCTTTGAAGAGACACCAGCTTATCAACTACTCTTTGGGGGATCTTGAAGAAAGATAAGAGATAAATAGAGAGAGCATTCAAAATAGACTTTATCAAGGTAACCCTGCCACCCATTGATAAATTCTTCTGGTTCCACTTGGAGACCTTAGCTTCAAACTTAGATATCATAGGCTCCCAAACAGCCTTGCATGATGATTTAATTCCAATAGGCATACCAAGACAATGAAAAGGAAATTCCATGTGTCTACAATTAAGAAATTGGGCTACTTCCTGAATCCAACTGGCCTGAACCCCCACAACCCCAATTTGGCTTTTGGAAAAATTGATCTTCAAACCCGAGGCCATTTCAAAGCCTCTCAGCATTGACTTCAAGACTACAACATTCTCCCAAGAGGCCTCACCAATAAAAATTGTGTCATCTGCATATTGCAGAATGTTTGTAGGCACTTTTTGCTTCCCAACCAAGAAACTTGTGTAAAGATCTCTGTTAAGGGCCTCTCTTATCATACCAGTAAGACCCTCAACCACTATGTTAAAAAGCAAAGGAGCTAGAGGATACCCTTGCCTCAATCCTCTAGAAGGAACAAATTCCTTTGTGGGGCTCCCATTAACTAAGACTGAAATAGTAGCTGTTTGGAGACAAGCAGAAATCCACTTTCTCCATTTAAGGTAGAAACCTAATCTCATCAACATATAGTCCAGAAAAGACCAAGATACTAAATCATAGGCTTTTTTAAAGTCCACTTTAAATATCATAGCAGGCTTCTTTCTCCGAATAGCTTCATCCACCACTTCATTGAGAATGAGAATTCCATGAAGGGTATGCCTATTCTTTATGAAGGCTGACTGCCTTTCATCTATTAGACCTGGTAGCACTACCCTCAACCTGTTTGCTAGGAGCTTAGCCATGATTTTATACATGCAACCAATGAGAGATATGGGCCTATAGTCATTTAAAGACTGTGGTTGGGTTATCTTAGGGATAAGAGCCACAAAAGATGCATTACTTCCTCTAGGAAAAGTGCCATGAGCATGGAATTCATCCACAAATCTTCTAAAATCAGGTTGCATCAGCCCCCAAAACTCCTTGATAAAATTAAAATTAAAGCCATCTGGGCCCGGGCATTTATCTCCAACACAACTCCAAACAGCATCCTTTAGCTCTATGTCAGAAAAGGGAGCAATCAACCCCTTTCTTTGATATTGATCTATGGAGGGAAAGTAAACCCCATCCAAAGTAGGTCTATGATGATTCTGCTCGGTGAACCTTTCAACAAAGAAGTTAACCACTTCCTTCTTAACAAGTTCTGGCTACTGGACCCAAACCCCATTAATGAGGATACCATGAACTGCATTCTTAACACTGCAAGGCTCATGGATCCACCCACCCTCAATGCGCAGACCTTGAAAAGCATTAAGTAGGAGCAAATCAAAGACTTTCGAATTAAAGGATATGGTTGTAAAGTTTGGCTTTCCAAAATGAAATTAGTCCAAATACAGTGCCCGAATTAGAGGAAAAATCACTGATTGTAAAAGAGCTTTATATGCCTCAAAAAATAATTAACTTGCATAAAAGACCATTACCAATTGGATATGTACTTAAATTGTGGAGTTTGTAGAGAAGACCAAGTTATCTTCATTGTAACTAATCATAAAACTAAATAGAACAATTACAAAAAAATTGAAAATTCAGTGTGCAACTGTAGGTTTCTCAAGCAAATGACACAACTCCCACTAATAGAAGTGATCGTTACACACTTACTCACACATGCAGTATTTGAACCAATGCTAAGAAAGTAAAGATAATACAATTATTTGCTTGATTTTGCTATCCTATACTATTAGAAAATCCTGCTCTGATATTGGATCACCATTGGTTGAAATGAATACCAAAATCCTTCTCCAAATGTGTCAGCCATGTCCATGACCATTGGTTTTTTTTTCAGGTTATCATAGACTACTTTTAATTGACATTGTTGTTGAAGGTCGTTCGGGTTATAGCAACTCCAGGTACGTACGTAGGAACTAGTATGTATATACTGCTGTTTCATTTAAAATATTATATAGTGGTGTTTGCTTTAAAATGTTATATACTGGTGTTTCATGTAAAATGTTGCATACTGGTTTCAATGAATGAGGAATTGAGTCCCTTAGGAAATGAAGCATTCACATGAAATTCTGCAATAAACCTTAGAATCTAATTTTCTCTCCATCCCCCACCTTCATCAATGTTATTTTGAATAACCACTCCCTGTTGTAATTAAACCTTATCTCCTATATGTTAAAACCAACTTATATACTTCAATTGTAATTAATAAAGATGCTTCCATTTTAACTTCTCAAAAAGCTGCAGTGAAATTTTTTTTAAAAATAGAAAACCTTCTGTCAAACCTTATTAATTTGAACTTGTGCTTGTACATAAGTTCAATTAATTTAATTTTAAAAGCTGCAGTGCTTATTTTTCCACCCACATACTGCAGATGCTGCAGAATTTCTGCCTTAAATAAGCTGCAGTGCTTACTTTTGTAAACGCTGTAGTGCTTGTACATAACTTCAATTAATTTGAATCTGCTTTGCAAATGCTGCAGAATTTCTGCCTTAACCAAATTAGGATTTTCCACCCAGAAACCATCAATTTCTGCCTTTCTGGAAATTGGTCTTTCAGGAGAATCCCATCCTCAGCCCAAGCATCTTCCGAGAACATGATTTGGTCAGCCCTACCCATCTTCCACCTGTTCAGCCTATCCTCAAATTTCCTAATTATAGGATCCCACACCACCTTTCTTTTGGGATTGACACCAATCGGAATACCTAAATAGGAGAAAGGAAATTGGAGCAAAGCACAATTGAAGTAGTTTGCAGCATGAAGACACCACTCCTAAGATTGACCAACAGCTCCAAATTTGCTCTTAGCAAAATTAATTCTCAATCCAGAAACCAGCTCAAAACTCCTGAGAGTAACCTTCACAGTTTTGACATTTGCCATAGATGCTTCTCCAAAGAATATCGTATCGTCAGCGTATTGAAGAACATCCACAGGCACCTTATTGCTCCCCACCAAAAAGCTTGTAAAGCATTGATTTGATACTGCTTCCCTCATCATGTGGCTGATGATGTTTACAATTTAATGATCCTTTGCTACCCTGTAATGAGACACACACAGATACACAAACACACACATAGAGACAAACACACGCAGACACAAACACAAACACAAACACACACACACACACACACATACATAAAGAGACAGACAAACACACAAACACACTGAGCCACAGACACATACAGAGACCCACACGCAAAGACACACACACTGAGTCACAGACACTCACATACACAAACACACTCACACACATAGACAGACAGACACACACACACAAACACATAGATAGACACACACACACACATAAAGAGACAGACAAACACACAAACACACTGAGCCACAGACACACACAGAGACCCACACACAAAGACACACACACTGAGTCACAGACACACACATACACAAACACACTCACACACATAGACACACACACACACACACACATAGATAGACACACACACACACACATAAAGAGACAAACAGACACACACACACAGATAAAGAGACAAACACAAACACACACACACACACACACAGAGTCACACACACATAAAGAGACAGACAAACACACAAACACACTGACCCACAGACACACACACATAGACACACACACTGAGTCACAGACACACACATACACAAACACACTCACACACATAGACAGACACACACACACACATAAAGAGACACACACAGATAAAGAGACAAACACAAAACACACACACACACACAACTGTTGATGTCCTTGTATGTTCTTGTACGTCATGAATGTTCTTGTATGTCATGAATGTTGTTATACGTGCTGAATGTAATTTGCTATATAAATAACTGTTGTTCATGCAGAGTGAACCGTAGATTCCCGTTTGAGACTGAATGCAATGATTCTTGCGGATAGTTTGCATTAGTCATTGTATTTAGTCTTGAATTTTTTGTTTGGGGAGACTAGTATTTTTATGTTAGACTCATTCGGTCAGGTTATTATTATTTTGATTAATTTGATGAAATTTTGGTTGAATGCATTTCAAGTTGTTCTCTGAGTGCATACTTGATTATCGTGAAATTCGTTTCACCGATGTCATGTCGTGTACTTGGAGACCAATGCGAAATGCTGTCAAAATTTACTCAAATTGTTCAAAATAATGCTAACCATGACGTTTGAGGCTAACATAAAAGACAGTCTTCCTAAATGGGATAGGGCCACACCTATAAATAAAAAAGTGAGATTTGCATGCATGGATTTGCTTAGATGGATCGAAGTTGGATCAATCAAAGTCGCATGAGCCCATAATATGAGGTTCCGTAACATTCCGTAAGTCAAAAAGGGGATGATTATGTAATCCGCAAGGTTCCGTAACATTACGGAAAGAAAACAAGTATCGTTACGAAATTCGTAAGTTTCCGTAACTTTACGAAAAAAGAATCACCAAAAAAAAGCAGATGGGGTGTACTTAGTAAAAATGGGGGTGCAAATAGCACCCAGGCCCACTTGGGCCCTCCAGAAGATTCCTCCAGAAGGCTGTTGCTTCTGGAGGAAGCAACCTGGCTCGCCTGGGCGAGCTGGGCGGTAAGCATCTCCCCTATTTTGCTATAAATAGGGGAGGAAGTGAAGAAGAAAAGGGTTCAGCCCCTTAGGCACTTCTCTCTCTTTCGAATTTGCTTAGAAAAATTGTTTCCGTGAAGAAAATCTAAGCCGAGGCGCTTCCGAAACGTTTCCGTAATGTTTTCCGTGAAGAATTTCGCAAAGGTTTCAACTGTTCTTCGACGTTCTTCATTCGTTCTTCATCGTTCTTCGATCTTCAATGGGTAAGTACCTCGAACCAAGCTTTTCGATTCATTCTATGTATCCATGGTGGTCCACATTGTGTTTTGTGTATTTCTATTCTTGTTTCATTTACTTATTATACCCCCTTTTGACGTGCTTAAGCCATTTTACTTAAGTCATTTCTCGCTTAACTTAAAAATAAAATAAATTTCCACCGATCGTTTGAATTGTATTATCCGTAAACTTCGGTTAAAATGAATTCCGACCGTTCGGTCATGCCGTAACCACGTTGGAAATCAAAAAGAGATAAAATAATAATATAATAACAAAAAAATATACCTTTTAGTAAAATAAAGCGGAAAATCAATCGGACATTTTCTCTTTGGGATTTCTCATTCTTAATTGAATTGACTAATAACTAAGGTGAAACTAAGGCTAAAATCAACTCGCCTAGTCAAGCTCGTCCACAAAAATAGGTTTTTGAAGTTTGTCATTTCAATTTCTTACTAAGTAAAATGGGTCATTTTTAAGGTCCAACGCCTTAAAATGATCACCTCTTAAGTAAAAAGAGAATCACTTGATAAGAAAGAACTACGTAGGTCTGATTTCCTCATCGCAAATTGAGGAATACGTAGGAGCAAAGGGAAACACCCTTGTCGACCACAAAAAAGGAAAAAATATAAAAAGGGTATAAAGGATATAAGGACATAAAAGGGAACATAAAAATCAAAGTCATGTTTGCACATTCGATTAAAGGCTGCCGTCCCTTGGGACGGACGTGTGGGGTGCTAATACCTTCCCCGTGCGTAAATACAACTCCCGAACCTTTCACTTAAAAGTTCGTAGATCGCGTCTTTTCCGGTTTTTCCGACGTTTTCCTCAAATAAACGTTGGTGGCGACTCCACGCGTATTCCTTTCGTGGAACACGCATCCCGCGAGTCTCGCGTCGCCCTCCCGCCAAAGGGTAGGTTGCGACAGTTGGCGACTCCACTGGGGACTGTTTTTAGAGTGTTAGGCCATTTAATCTTGTGCAATGTTTTATCGTGACTTACCTCTTTGTTGGTTTCCCTTCATTATGTTCTTGTGTATATAAACTCTTTATTGCTTTTGGTGCGTTTTAAAATGTATGCATGAGGTAAATATTTATTCATTTGATGCACACAAACACCAACACTATTTGCACACACTGTGAGTGAAAAAGGGCCCTATACCCGGGTTCGTGGGAACATAAGGAGTGGAGGTGAATCCGTGATCATGCTAGGTCTCCGACTTGCTTGATTACAGTGAACCCTCATCTAGAGTTTTTCTCTTTGAAAACATATTGTTGCTAGTAGTCCCTACTGCTGCAGTATGTTCTTCGAAGGGGATGATACCTCTAGAAACCATCAAGAGAGATATGACTACCTTGGGGGTTATCACTAAATGCCTAGTTAGCTCTCTCCCTTATAGGTCCCTTAAATAGGGGCACGGAGCCAACACGCTGCGTGCCATTTTGTCACACTGCCATGCATAAGTATCATATACCCTTTTGCTTATATTTGTTTGTGAATATTGTCGTACTATGTACATCCCCGTGTTGTGCCTTTCGCATATGCATCATGCGCGGGTTTCGTCTTTGATCCCCTCTCTTTAGCAAACCGACGGAGGGTCCGTGTCGCCTTCTTAAAAAAAAAACATATGTTGGGTGCCATGCTGCCCAAACGTTGTATCCAAGAAGGAAACAATTTCTCGGGCTCCCATATTCGTAAATTGCATCTGTGTCATATGCATTTCTTCATGCATTCATCCATTCCACCCATGATAGATGTCGGAGTTTTGATTCGCACTAGATTTTATTTCACTTTAGTAAAACATGGGATCGAGTCAAAAGCCTTCGCTTAAAAAGAGGTTCTATCAAGTCAAAATCAAGAGCTTAGAGGTCACTAGTTTACGAGAGTTAGGGCGATTGATGGGTCAGCTTCAGCGGCAAGCTTTCCGCAAAGCCTATGGTAAGATTTGAGACCTAGCTAGGGTAGAAGTCTCCATGGAACCGATTGCATCCCTTTCCCAGTATTATGACCAGCCCCTAAGGTGCTTCACATTTGAGGACTTCCAGCTAGTGCCGACTATGAAAGAGTTTGAAGAAATCCTGGGATGCCCACTGGGAGGAAGGAAGCCATATCTTTTCTCTGGGTTCTATCCCTCCACGACAAGAGTTGCCAAGGTAGTGAAAATCTCAGCACAAGAGTTGGACCGTGTAAAGCAAAACAGGAATGGGGTAGTCAGAGTACCAAGGAAGTGTTTGGAGGAAAGGGCAAAGGCCTTGGAAAATCAAGGCAAATGGGCTTTCTTTTATTGACATCTTGGCGCTTTTGATCTTTGGAGTTGTCCTCTTTCCGAATATGGAAGGGTTAGCGGACCTAGAAACGGTGGACGCTTTCCTCGCCTTTCATCATGGCAAGGAAAGCCCGGTCGTCGCCATTTTGGCCATGTATGACACGTTCGACCGGGGATGTGAAAAGAGCAGCGCAAGAATTGTTTGTTGTGCACTGGCTCTCTATGTGTGGCTGGTTTCACACCTTTTTTCTCCAAGAAGGTAGGCCCGTCTATCCGCTACAAGGTCACCGCTCGTGCGTCGAAAAAAGAAAGACGAATTGGGACCAACTCTTGGCTAGCATAGAGGGGCGTCTGTTAATTGGTTCCCTCGCTAGAAGGAAGGAAGAATCAGGATTCTATCTTCATGCGAAGGATTTCCAAATGTTCCCTTAATGGGAACAAGGGGTTGTATAAATTATAATCCTGTCCTCACCATAAGACAGCTTGGCTACCCCATGAGAGGAGCGCCATTAGACGAAAGCATCACGCCTTTCATTACACGGGGTTTCAGTGACCACAACGCAAGGGTACTCCAAGGAGTTCGCAAGGCATGGGATGCAGCGTGAAGAAAGGACAGAGAGCTTAGGGGCATTCGTAATGGCATCATTGGTGGTTACCATGAATGGCTGAAAGTTCGAACACAAGGATTGGATTGGCTCCCAAATCTAAAGACTGTGAGAGACGATGAGGTTAAAGCTTCGGAAGAAAGTGATGAGGTACAAGCCCTAAAGGCAGAGCTTGAAAGAGCCCGGGTAGTCGAAGAGAAGTTCAAGTCCATAGCCATCAAAGTTTGAAAAGAGTATGATGAACTAAGGGACGTCAATATGGCCACAGCTGAAGCCTTGGAACGAGAAACCAAGAAGGCCCGAAAGGAAGAACACGACCAAAGCAAAGTTTTGAGGGGCTTTATAGGGCAGCAATAGTGAGCTCAAGCTCCGAAGAGGTGAAAGGAATCATCACGGGTCAAAGGCATGATCTTGAAGGACGAGCTAAAGGCTTGCCTTAGGTCGAAAAGAAATTTGTCCCAACAGCTAAGCGAGACTGAAGGGAATATGTGGGCCATCATCGATGAGTGCAAAGAGAAGCTAAATCTAGCGGCGACTCACGAGCAAAGGCTAGAGGATGAGTACGCCAAGATATCAGCAGAAAGGGAAGCAAGGGAAAGGGTAATTGAAAAAGATAAGGGAAGTCGATATGGTTGCAGTTGCCGCTACCAACGCTGTTGCTAAGGTGAACCCGATGCCCCCATCTGGCCTCAACCAAATGAATCATCCAACCTCAAATATGGTAGGCAAAGATTTGGGAAGTACGGACGACCCCATGATGTGCAAATTCAAAACGAGCACGCCTTCCCATCATATGGCTTGCCTCCCAACTATACACCACCCAATGTGGCATACACTCTCAATGAAAATCTCAATAACTCCACTCCGATACTCATTGAGAACCAATAACCTCAATCTGATCAGGCACATATCTCTCAAACCATGGGGGAGACACATGAAATTCCCCACCACAATCTAGCTGACTTTGAGCCTTGGCTCGGATATGCCACTGAAGGGCAAGCAGTTGGTGGTATATCCTTTGAAAACACTTTGGAGGGCCCTCAGTTTCGCCCACAACCACAACCATTGCATTTTGCGGTGGGAAGAGCCCCTCCTGCTATGGCCGAAAAAGGGAAAGGCGGATCATCTAAAGGAAAGGCTCAGGGCCATTGAAGGAGGCGAAGATTATGCCTTTGCTAACCTAGAAAAGTTGTTCCTAATACCCAAACATGGTCATTCCCAAGTTCAAGGTGCTGGACTTTGACAAGTACAAGGGGACTACTTGCCCCAAGAACCATCCAAAGATGTATTGTCGGAAGATAAGGGCATACGCAAAGATGAGGAATTGCTAATACATTTCTTCCAAGAAAGTCTTACTGGGGTAGCTGTTACCTAGTACACTAACTTGGAACCTTCCCGAGTCCACACTTGGAAGGACCTAATGGTTGCCTTCGTTAGGCAGTATCAGTACTATTCTGATATGGTTCCGAATAGGATGCAACTACAGAACATGTGCAGAAAGGGAGACGATGATCGTGATGGTAGACACATTATCGATACTCTACTATGAAAAGATGGTGGGCTACGCACCCTCAAAGCTTTGCGGATTTGGTCTTCGCCAGTGAAAGGATCGAAGTGGATCTGAAAAGAGGCAAATTTAATCATCCTACTAGGACGACTGAGAAAACTGGGGCAAATAAAGAGGGTGACGATGAGGGAGAAACCCATGCTGTGACTGCCATTCCTGTACGGCCAAGTTTCCCACCAACCCAACAATGTCATTACTCAACCCTTCTCCTTACCTACCGCCCATTTATCCACAAAGGCCATCCCTAAATCAACCACAAAGTCTGTCTACCGCACTTCCAATAACGAACACCACCTTTAGCACAAACCAAAAACACCAACCAAGAAATGAATTTTGCAGCGAGAAAGCCTGTAGAATTCACCCCAATTCCAGTGTCCTATGCTGACTTGCTCCCATGTCTACTTGATAATTCAATGGTAGCCATAACCCTAGCCAAGGTTCATCAACCTCCATTTCTCCGAGAATACGACTCGAAACCAACGTGTGCTTGTCACGGAGAAGCCCCGGGGCATTCCATGGAGCATTGTAGGGCTCTGAAGCGTAAGGTGCAAGGTCTAATTGATGCGGGCTGGCTGAAATTTGAGGAGAATTGCGTATAAATCCTGACATTAACAAGAGATGCTACACATGGGGCAATTTTGAAAGCTGTTGTTAGATGTCTCTAATGACTCATCAGGATTTTCATGTTTGTACCATTATTGTAAACCACAGTTACAATGTTAAATGAAATGGATGAAGTTGATATCTTTGTTCCTCATCCTCTCACAAACGCATCTTTGCTTATTCAACTTTCACCGGAATGTGGGTGCAAGCCATTGGTCTGTTTGCTCAAGCGACCTGTCGATGTTTTTAAACAAAAAAAGGGGGGACAAACCCTAGGATTTCAATAGATTGATTAAACGTCAAACAGCTCTATTGCCATCACTCCAAAATGGTCAAGTGACTAAATCAAACAGAACATACACTTTGAGGGGGTTCCCAAAGAGATTTGCAAAAGATAGGATAAGGTTGCATGAATTATCACCTCTTTCAAAAGGACAGTCAATCTGTGTTTTCCAAAAAAAATGAAATCAAAATCAAAATCACAAAACAAGGAAAGAATGACATGAACATTGTACAAACTTTCCATTTCATTGCATTATTTCATATGAAGTCCGCATTTACCAAATTTCACCACAAAGGTTGCATGCATCTGCATCCCTAAAAATCATGTTGACTACATAGATTCCCTACATCTAAATGTCCAAATCTTTTGAATTTGGGATGACCGGCTCTCTCGATGAGTCGATCCCTTGCTTTCTCATAAGGATGGACCCTTGGGTACTAGTACCCTCGTCTCCAGAGGACTATACGTCCTCACCTTCAGAGGGCTACACGTCCTCATCACCAGAGGGCTGCACGCCCTCACCTCCAGAGGACTATACGTCCTCGCCTTGAGAGGGCTACACGTCCTCACCTTGGGTACTAGTTACCTTCACCTTCAGAGGACTACACGTCCTCTCCTTCAAAGGGTCATGTACTTTCAACTTCAGAGGACTACACGTCCTCGCCGTCAAAGGGTCATGTGCCTTCACCTTTGTAGGGCTACACGCCCTCACCTTCAGAGGACTACACGTCCTCACCTTTAGAGGACTACACGTCCTCGCCATCAGAGGACTACATGTTCCCCATTTTCAAAAGGGGACATGCCCTCACCGTTCAGAGGACTACACGTCCTCGCCTTGAGAGGACTACACGTCCTCACTATCAGAGGGCTACACGCCCTCACCTCCAGAGGACTACATGTCCTCGCCTTGAGAGGGCTACACGCCCTCACCTCCAGAGGACTACACATCCTCGCCTTGAGAGGGCTGCATGCCCTCACCTTTAGAGGGCTATGTGTCCTTATTTTCAGTGTGCTCCACATCCGCACCTTAAGAGAATTTAAGGTCCTCTGTCCTTAAATGCTTAACCGAGGCTTGCACTCCCGGTTAAGGGACCAGTAGTTTCCTTTGAACGGTTCCTGGGCCACCCCCTGATATTGGAGGAGGGCCAACTATGCGAGCACAACCAGAGAGGGAGGCTATCATACAGCTACTATGCATACCGGGGCAAGATTTCACCCGTGCCGCTGCAAAGAGACGAGTGCGGATCATGCGCACCAACATGACCACTCTTACACAGATATAGATGACATTGCTACTTAGCAACATTCTGCCCAACGACCGCAATGCCAATCTCCCCCTGCAAAAGTATAAGTTGGTCTGTGTCGTCCCGACATGGGTAAGTATGCATATGGTTCGACTGATTTCTGATACCATCTATTGTTTGCAGGGATCGCACCCACAAAGACACCCAGTGGACCTGAAGAAGTCCAACAGGGCCCTGGGGTTTCCAGCTCTGGTTACGGGCCTCTATCAGTCCTACAGGGTGCCCGTACCCCCCCGGCAAGGTCACGTCATCATAGGTAAGTATGCACATCGCTCAACTGATTTCTGATTTCATCTATTGTTTGCAGGGATCGCGACTGCAAGACACCTAGTGGACCCGAACAAGTCCAACAGGGTCTTGGAGTTGTCAAGCTCTAATTACGGGTCTCTGTCAGTTCTAGGGAGTGCCTGTCGCCCCTAGCAATGTCATCAGGCCCCCCTACCAATCAAGCTTTCATCAAGAAGTACTGCGCCCCCAGGCAGGCGCAGGGCGAAACACCACATCAGCATTGGGATGGCCGGTAGCGGGCAATAGACACACCGCCACCACCTCTAGAGTTCACCTCAGCTCATCCATAAAAAGGTTAGAGCGTTGCCTACACCACATGGCCGACCAATAGGCGACCAAGTCCAAAGCCAAAGGTAAGCAAAGTACTAGGTCGGTGACCGACAAATCATTAGGCGTCCAGCTCAAGACGTTAAAGAAAGCGCTACTAGGAGGCAACCTAGTAACTTTTAAATTTCTGCTTGCTATTTGATCACCTTTTGTTTCTCAAGTCATATTGGGACACACCTAGTTGCTCATGATCCTAAGAATTTAAATAAAACGAGCACAAGCTCGAAAGGTAGTCATACCTTACAAAATATATATATGTATGTTTAGGTAGAAAGATACCTTAGATATGCATGTATGTAAACAAAAAATACTTCACAAAATATATATATGTATGTTTAGGTAGAAAGATACCTTAGATATGCATGTATGTAACAAAAAAATACTTCACAAAATATATATATGTATGTTTAGGTAGAAAGATACCTTAGATATGCATGTATGTAGCAAAAAGATACCTCACAAAATATATATATGTATGTTTAGGTAGCAAGATACCTTAGATATGCATGTATGTAGCAAAAAGATACCTCACAAAATATATATATATGTATGTTTAGGTAGCAAGATACCTTGGATATGCATGTATATAGCAAAAATACCTCACAAAAATATACACATGTTTAGGTAGCAAAATACCTCATGAAAAAAAAAGGAAAAAAAACAAAAACAAACAAGAAAAAGAAATAAACAAATGATAAAAAGGAAAAAGAGAGAAAAACGAAAAATAAGTTGTCTAGCTGAAAAACCAACATGCTTTTGAAAAGAGATGACTTCCAACTTTTCTTTAAAGAAAAATTCGCTGATCATAGCTAGTTTTTTAAAAAAAAAATGTGTATACACCTGAAGGGTGAATGCTGTGAAAATTTTTCCGGACACCCAAAATGGACTCGGATGAATGCACAAATTGATAAAAGAACATATTTTGGAAACATTGGGTTGACTAAAAATAGAGGAAATGAATCCTGAGCCCTAGCATCACATGACCATAAAAATTTGACGCTTGAGTGTCCGCATAGGTGCATGCATGACCAGTTTTGCATAAAATTTCCAAATCATCATTTTTGCATTTGTGTCATGGAAAAAATGTGGGGCATCCCTTTTTATCCTTGAACCAAACCAAACCCTGACATGTATCATGCCTAGCCATTCTACAAGTCTTGAGCCAAAATCCTGACTCACCATAAACCTTGACCCAGGGTGAGAATGTCAATCCTTACCCTCGGAAGCAAAAAAGAAGAGAAGGAAAATTTCCAATCAAAGAAAAAGAGAAGGAAAATTTCCAATCAAAGAAAAAGAGAAGGAAAATTTCCAATCAAAGGAAAAAAGGAAGCAAGGAAATTCCCAATCAAAGAGTGGGAGAAAGAAAAAAGAAAAGAAAGAAAATTCCCAACCGAAGAATGGGAGAAAGTAAAAAAGGGAAGGAAAGAAAGTTCCTGATCAAAGAAACTAGAAGAAATGTGCGGAAAGGTCTTTTTGACCGGACGATATCTGAACAATACATAATTGTCACCAAATGAACAAAAAGAAGGAAGGGAAACCACGACCTAAAGTGGTCTTCTCCCTTTAATTACCCACCAAAATCCTGTGCGTCGGTGACTTGTTCGCCTTACGTCAAACAAAAACAGAAAAATCAAAAGCCAAAAACACACAAAAGCCGAAAAACTCACCAAAAGAACCCATTCCCAAGGGAAGTCCTATTGATCCATGATCACGCATGTAATTTTTGATTTGATAGGAAATAATTTGCAAAGTCAAGTCATGACCTATCTATGGTTCGGACTTAGGATGAAACACTTACCTGTGCGAGATTGATACACTTTGAGTGGATTTCTTCTGTTTTGTCGAACCCAGTGTTTCCTCTAAATGGTCATTTAGAAAAGAAATGCTAACATCCAAAATCTCATTTATGGTTATGGGGGATTTCATCAACATACTCTCCTTCCCCGGTGGACGCATTGTTTTTCACTCAAAAAAGCATATGCTGCTCTAATCAGTTGGAATATTTGTCTCTTTGCTAAAGCATGTTTGCATTTTAGTGGAGAAAGCACCGAGACTTTTTCAAGCCTCACAAGTTATCCAGAACTACGTAGGTCTGAGTTCCTCATTGGAGGATACGTAGGAGCAAGAGCCTCGCTTTTGTCGACCACACCGTTTTTTGTTACCATGACTCAAAAGCTGGTAACTTGCGGAGACACCTTACGGTTATCCGCACCTCGTCATTCAGTGACCCCAAGTGTGATTGATGAGCAGAGGCCAATATGGTCATCTGCGCCCTTTCCGGAGATGTCAGCATCTTCCGGTGGAGACTTTTTCAAGTCTCACAAGTTATCTAGAACTACGTAGGTCTGAGTTCCTCATTGGAGGATACGTAGGAGCAAGAGCATTGCTTTTATCGGCCACCCCACAAGATCTGTCATACTGACCCTGAGGTCATGTGACATGCGGAGACAAAATTTGGTCATTCCGCACCCCTTTGCCATTCAGACACAGTCGTGTCCGATGGCGCGCAGAGACAAAAATTGGTCATTCTGCACCCTTTGTCATCCAGAGGCGGCGGGCCCGATGACATGCGGAGACAAAATTTGGTCATTCCGCACCCCTTTTCCATTCAGACACAGTCGTGTCCGATGGTACGCAGAGACAAAATTTGGTCATTCTGCACCCTTTGTCATCCAGAGGCGGCGGGCCCGATGACACGCGGAGATACCTTACGGTTATCCGCACCCTTTTGTCATCCAGAGGCGGTGGGAGATGTCTTTTCCCCCACTGCAGCGGGCCCAATGACATGGTCTATATTTACTTCTAATATTGTTAGGGGTAAAAAGACCATGTCCATAAGCCATAGCCTTATACTATTTATATTTACATATTAGCAAAAAGAAACAGTAAAATCTGAAGGACAAATAGTTAAAAAAGTTGTTCATTAGCTGCAAATATCCTTCCCTCCTCAAGTGCAAGCTTCTTGCGTAGCCGCTCTTGGTGCTCAGAAAATCCCAAAAACAAATCCCTCTTACTACTAGCTATTTTGAATTCTTTAGTTCCTGAATGTACAACCTTCAAATTGTTGCTCATTCCCCTCTTTGTTTTCTGCAAAAAAGAAAATCAATATCAAAGAAAACATGGATGAAGTCCTAAGGATGCCATGTACATGTGTATTTCTGAAGATATAGTATTTATATTCCATCAAGCATACATTGACTGTTGATTACATGTAATAGACTTTTTATAACATGGTTGCCCCAAATCACAATTAAAAAGCACAACTACCAATCTTTCGGAGTCCTTTGGTTAATTTGTCTTGTCTCCTTTTGTGGTGGGGTTTAGTTTAATAATATTATACTTTTTCCTTCCAAAAAAAACTTATGACTGATCCTATTTTCATTAATCCTATTTTGTATGTTATTGTATAAAAGATCATGGGTTCTCCACCTGCCTCTACTCCTCCTCCTCCTCCTCCTCCTCCTTCTCCTCCTCCTCCTCCTTCGGACGCATCGGCTTCGCCGTCTGCCGTGAAGCGGACACGCAAAGCCTCACGTCTACGATCGTTGTCCACTAGACCACCTGGTGCTGAGAGACAAGTGGTGCATGTTGATCCTGCTACCGGGAAGGCCGACGGTCCCCACATGAAGAAATTAAGAACATATTTGGGGATTGTGGCGCGTGATAAGGTGGACATCACCTACGAGAACTGGAAGAAGGTCCCTACTGCTCAGAAGGACCTGATTTGGGAGGATATTCAGGTATTTCTCTTTTCTTATTTGATTTTGTTTAATTAATAGCCAAAAAATACATGTCATACCCTAATTTCGTCCGGGGACCTTTGCTTGATGACATGCGACCTTTCTTTGGTCCTTGTGAGGTGCTTGGCACCCATCATTAGGCAATTTGTGAAATTCCAGGACATGCCGGAAAACCAAAAAATATTAATGCACAATCCGTAAGTTTCCGTGACACACCGGAAATCAAATGGAAGCATCGTTGCATAATTAAGTGAGGTTCCGTAACATTCCGTAAGTCAAAAAGGGGATGATTATGTAATCCGCAAGGTTCCGTAACATTACGGAAAGAAAACAAGTATCGTTACGAAATTCGTAAGTTTCTGTAACTTTACGAAAAAAGAATCACCAAAAAAAAGAAGAGGGGGGTGTACTTAGTAAAAATGGGGGTGCAAATAGCACCCAGGCCCACTTGGGCCCTCCAGAAGATTCCTCCAGAAGGCTGTTGCTTCTGGAGGAAGCAACCTGGCTCGCCTGGGCGAGCTGGGCGGCAAGCATCTCCCCTATTTTGCTATAAATAGGGGAGGAAGTGAAGAAGAAAAGGGTTCAGCCCCTTAGGAACTTCTCTCTCTTTCGAATTTTCTTAGAAAAATTGTTTCCGTGAAGAAAATCTAAGCCGAGGCGCTTCTGAAACGTTTCCGTAACGTTTTCCGTGAAGAATTTCGCAAAGGTTTCAACCGTTCTTCGACGTTCTTCATTCGTTCTTCATCGTTCTTCGATCTTCAATGGGTAAGTACCTCGAACCAAGCTTTTCGATTCATTCTATGTACCCATGGTGGTCCACATTGTGTTTTGTGTATTTCTATTCTTGTTTCATTTACTTATTATACCCCCTTTTGACGTGCTTAAGCCATTTTACTTAAGTCATTTCTCGCTTAACTTAAAAATAAAATAAATTGCCACCGATCGTTTGAATTGTATTATTCGTAAACTTCGGTTAAAATGAATTCCGACCGTTCGGTCGTGCCGTAACCACGTTGGAAATCAAAAAGAGATAAAATAATAATATAATAACAAAAAAAATATACCTTTTAGTAAAATAAAGCGGAAAATCAATCGGACATTTTCTCTTTGGGATTTCTCATTCTTAATTGAATTGACTAATAACTAAGGTGAAACTAAGGCTAAAATCAACTCGCCTAGTCAAGCTCGTCCACAAAAATAGGTTTTTGAAGTTTGTCATTTCAATTTCTTACTAAGTAAAATGGGTCATTTTTAAGGTCCAACGCCTTAAAATGATCACCTCTTAAGTAAAAAGAGAATCACTTGATAAGAAAGAACTACGTAGGTCTGATTTCCTCATCGCAAATTGAGGAATACATAGGAGCAAAGGGAAACACCCTTGTCGACCACAAAAAAGGAAAAAATATAAAAAGGGTATAAAGGATATAAGGACATAAAAGGGAACATAAAAATCAAAGTCATGTTTGCACATTCGATTAAAGGCTGTCGTCCCTTGGGACGGATGTGTGGGTTGCTAATACCTTCCCCGTGCGTAAATACAACTCCCGAACCTTTCACTTAAAAGTTCGTAGATCGTGTCTTTTTCGGTTTTTCCGACGTTTTCCTCAAATAAACGTTGGTGGCAACTCCACGCGTATTCCTTTCGTGGAACACGCATCCCGCGAGTCTCGCGTCGCCCTCCCGCCGAAGGGTAGGTTGCGACAATACATTATTGTAACAAATAAACTTTATTTGATGTTGTCAGGCGGAATTTGATTTCCCAGAGGCTTCTGACAGTAGGACGAAAAGGAAGTTACTACAGACCATGGGAGAGAGATGGAGGCAGTTTAAATCAGACCTCACGAGGAAATGGGCCCTTGCAGCCAATCAGGACGGTGTCGAGGACACTGTCTGTGAGAAATACGGCATCAGCAAGGAAAAGTGGGCCCAGTTTTGCCAGACTCGCAGAGACCCTTCTTGGGAGGTATGTTCCTTGCCATTTAAGTTGTTTTTCATATTAAACATGATGTTGTTATACTTCATTCTACCCATTTCAAACATTATTGTTTAATTTTTTCAGGATGTGCGCATGAAGGCACAGGCCATCCAGAAGCACAATACTGCCCCACACGTTTTGTCTCGTGGGGGTTATGATTATTTGGTGCAGAAGCTCTTGGCTGAGAAGATGAAGAAGAAGATGGAGGAAGCTGCACAGTCAGGAAGCGTTGATGGCGTCATCGACCCTCCATCCCCGGTCAGACACCACGTGAAGTGGAAGATGGCCCGCACGAAGAAGACAGGGGAGATGACGACTAAGGCCGCAAAGGAAATCGCTGAGAAGATTGTGTAGATGCAATTGCCTTTGATGTTTTGATGATGAACATGATGATGTGTTGCAATTGATGCAAATGAGCTTTTCAAGATTAAATTCAAGACAATGCTTCAAGATTACAAGTCACAACATCAAGATGATCACTAGAATATTAGGAAGGGAATTCCTAATTGAATTAGCAAAGGTTTGGCCAAGTGATTTATATTAAAAAGTGTTTCTCAAAGGTTTTACTCTCTGGTAATCGATTAACAGTGGCCAAATACGTTTTATAACAGCTACAAAAATTTGAATTCGAAATTTTAGACTGTGTAATCGATTACACAATTTTGGTAATCGATTACCAGTAGTTAGTAAACGTTTTATTTCAAATTTTAAAAGCTGTAATCGATTACACAATTACTGTAATCGATTACCAGACAGGATTTTCAGAAAAATAATTTCAAGAGTCACAACTTTTCAAAGGCTTTACTCATGACCACCAATGGTCTATATATATGTGACTTAAACACGAAATTGCTCAGAGATTTTCAGAACAACAAAGGGTTTATCCTCTCAAAGAGCAAATTCATTTTATCCTCTTAAGAATTCCTTGGCCAATTCAATTGCAATTCATTAAGGAATTATTTGAGTGCTCAATCTGTAAAATCTATCTCTTTCTAGAGAGATTTGTTCTTCTTCTTCTTCTCATTCTCTAAGGGATTAAGAGACTGTGAGTCTCTTGTTGTAAAGGATCTCTAAACACAAAGGAAGGATTGTCCTTGTGTGTTTAGAACTTGTAAAAGGAATTTACAAGATAGTGGAACTCTCAAGCGGGTTGCTTGGGGACTGGACGTAGGCACAAGGGTGTGGCCGAACCAGTATAAAACTGAGTTTGTATTTTCTCTTCCCTTAATCTCCTTTATTTATTATTGCTTTATATTCATATTCAAATTGTTTCATTTGAATTAATATTTAAGAAGATTGTCATTAAGGGAATTCATAACTTGAGTAAAAAGTGAAATAGATTTTTAATTAGGGGAAACAGTTTCGAATATCTTAATTCAACCCCCCCCCCCCCTTCTTAAGATATCTGAGGCCACTTGTCTAACAAGTGGTATCAGAGCTTCATTCTTGTACAAAGTTTAGAAGCTTCAAGAAAAAGATGGCCTCAGCAAATTCCTTATTTCCAGAAGGGAATTCTATCAATAGACCTCCAATCTTTAATGGAGAGGGTTACCACTACTGGAAAACCCGAATGCAAATTTTTATCGAGGCAATAGATCTAAATATCTGGGAAGCCATAGAAATAGGGGCTTATATACCCACCACAGTAGAAAGAGTTTCAATAGATGGTAGTTCATCAAGTGAAAGCATAACCATAGAAAAACCTAGAGATAGATGGTCTGAAGAGGATAGAAAACGAGTACAATACAACCTAAAAGCCAAAAACATAATAACATCTGCCCTAGGAATGGATGAATACTTCAGGGTTTCAAATTGTAAGAGTGCTAAGGAAATGTGGGACACTCTTCGATTAACACATGAAGGAACTACAGATGTTAAAAGATCTAGGATAAATGCACTAACTCATGAGTATGAATTATTTAGAATGAATGCAAATGAAAATATTCAGAGTATGCAAAAGAGATTTACACATATAGTAAATCATCTAGCAGCCTTAGGCAAAGAATTTCAAAATGAAGATCTTATAAACAAGGTGCTAAGATGTTTAAGTAGAGAATGGCAACCCAAAGTAACGGCTATTTCTGAATCAAGAGATTTGTCTAACATGTCTCTTGCCACTTTATTTGGTAAGTTGCAGGAACACGAGATGGAACTATTGAGATTGCACCAAAATGAAGAAAATGACAAGAAAAAGAAAGGAATTGCTCTTAAAGCATCATCCTCAATTCAAGAAGAAAGTGATCAGGATAATGATCCAGATGATGATGATGATCTAAGTCTCTTTGTAAAAAGATTCAACAAGTTTCTTAAAGTAAGAGGAAATCAGAGGCGACCAAATTTTAAATCAAAGAGAAGGACAGAAAATTCATCCTCTACTCTAAAATGCTTTGAATGCAATCAACCTGGACATCTGAGGGTTGATTGTCCCATCTTCAAGAAAAAGATGGAAAAATCTGAAAAGAAAAATCATAGTGAGAAGAAACTAAAGAAAGCATACATCACATGGGATGAAAATGATTTGGAATCCTCTGAAGATTCTGAAAATGAAGAGATAAATCTTTGCCTTATGGCCAAAAGTTACGAAAGTGATGAAGAGGTAACATCTTCAAACAACTTAACTATTTCTTTTGATGAATTGCAAGATGCATTTGCTGATTTGCATAAAGAATCAATTAAACTTGCAAAATTAGTTTCATCATCAAAGAAAACAATTTCAAATTTAGAAAATGAAATTTCGAAATTAAACAAAGAATTAGATCTTCTTAGAAATGAAGTCTCAATCTCTAAAACAAATGAAAAAATTAATATCTCCACTATTAATGACAAGAAAATAACAGATTCTTGTAGTTGTTGTGATAAATATGTAAAAGAAATTAAAGAGTTAAAAAATTCACTTGCAAAATTTTCATATAGTAGAAATAATTTAGATGTTATATTAAGTAAACAAAGATATGTGTCTAATAAAAATGGACTAGGGTATAAATCTGAAAAACTACAAAAGGTTCATAAAAACTTTTCCACTTCCACACAAAAATGTAATTCTAATTCTATCACTTGTTTTTACTGTGGAAGAAGAGGACATGGCATATCAACTTGCTACTTCAAGAAAAATTACAATAACATTAAAATGATATGGGTCCCAAAAGGATCCTCAGTTTATACTAACATGCAAGGACCCAATAAAATTTGGGTACCTAAGTCAAAAACTTGATTATGCAGGTATCTTTGAGAAAGAAGTGGTACATAGATAGCGGATGCTCAAAACATATGACTGGAGATGCATCAAATTTTACACATATATCTCCAAAGAAAAGCGGGCATGTAACATATGGTGACAACAATAAAGGTAGAATTCTTGGAGTGGGTAAAATAGGTACAAATTCTTCAAACTCCATTGAAAATGTTCTACTTGTTGAAGGCCTTAAGCACAGCCTGCTTAGCGTTAGTCAACTATGTGACAAAGGCTATCTAGTATCATTTGATTCTCAGAAATGTCTTATAGAACATAAGCATGACATTAATATAAAGCATGTAGGACATAGAGTCAATAATGTTTACATGATAGACTTAAGCATAAAACAAGAAAACAATCATTGCTTTCTTAGTAAAGATGATGATCCATGGTTATGGCATAAAAGAATTGCTCACATAAACATGGATCACTTAAATAAATTAATTTCAAAAGATTTAGTAGTTGGTTTGCCTAAATTGAAATTTGAAAAAGATAAACTATGCGATGCATGTCAAAAGGGCAAACAAACAAGAGTCTCATTCAAATCTAAAAATGTTGTTTCAACCACTCGACCATTACAGTTATTGCATATGGATCTATTTGGTCCATCTAGAACCATGAGTTTTGGAGGAAATTACTATGCTTTAGTTATAGTTGATGATTTCTCTAGATATACTTGGACATTATTTATTACACATAAAAGTGATTCATTCCCAGCATTTAGGAAACTTGCTAAAGTCATACAAAACAAGAAAAATCTCAAGATTGCATCCATTAGAAGTGATCATGGGGGTGAATTTGAAAATAAAGATTTTGAATTATTTTGTGATGAACATGGTATTGAATATAATTTTTCTGCACCAAGAACCCTTCAACAAAATGGAGTTGTTGAGAAGAAAAATAGGTCATTGGAAGAAATTGCAAGAACTGTATTAAATGATACTTCTCTTCCAAAGTATTTTTGGGTTGAAGCTGTCAATACTGCATGTTACATCATGAATAGAGCCTTGATAAGACCTATTTTAAAGAAAACCCCATATGAGTTATTTAATGGTAGAAAACCTAATATTTCTCATCTACATGTTTTTGGTTGCAAGTGCTTTGTACTTAATAATGGTAAAGATAATCTAGGAAAATTCGATGCAAAATCTGATGAAGGCATTTTTCTTGGATATTCTTTACAAAGCAAAGCATATAGAATATATAATAAGAGAACTATGAATATAGAGGAATCCATTCATGTTACCTTTGATGAATCTAATGCTATATTGTCAACAAAGAATATGCTAGATGACATTGCAGATTCTTTAGAACATATGAACATTCATGAACAAGATTCCAAAGGAAATGACAAAGGAAACAATGAAGATCCTCCAGAAGAAGGCAAATCCAATGATGCACTCCCAAGAGAATGGAAAACTTCAAGAGATCATCCCCTCGACAACATTATTGGTGATATCTCAAAAGGGGTAACAACTAGACACTCTCTTAAAGATTTATGCAATAATATGGCTTTTGTATCCATGATTGAACCTAAAAATATAAAAGAAGCCATAATAGATGATAATTGGATCATTGCCATGCAAGAAGAATTAAACCAATTTGAAAGAAATAATGTGTGGAAATTAGTAGAAAAACCTGAAAATTATCCTATCATAGGAACAAAATGGGTTTTTAGAAATAAATTAGATGAACATGGTATAATTATTAGAAATAAAGCCAGGTTAGTAGCAAAAGGGTATAATCAAGAAGAAGGAATAGACTATGAAGAAACATATGCTACTGTTGCAAGATTAGAAGCCATTAGAATGCTATTGGCATATGCATCCATAATGAATTTTAAACTTTATCAAATGGATGTTAAGAGTGCCTTTCTAAATGGATTAATTCAAGAAGAGGTATATGTTGAACAACCCCCTGGTTTTGAAATTCCTGATAAACCAAACCATGTTTATAAATTACAAAAGGCTCTTTATGGTTTGAAACAAGCCCCTAGGGCATGGTATGAACGATTAAGCAATTTTCTTCTAGAAGAAGATTTCTCCAGAGGTAAAGTGGATACCACATTGTTCATAAAGAGAAAGCATAATGATATTTTGTTGGTTCAAATATATGTTGATGATATAATTTTTGGATCCACTAATGATTCATTGTGCAAGGCGTTTTCCCTTGATATGCAAAGTGAATTTGAAATGTCAATGATGGGAGAACTAAAGTACTTTCTGGGATTACAAATCAAGCAAACTCAAGAAGGTATATTCATCAATCAATCCAAATACTGCAAGGAATTGATCAAAAGATTTGGGATGGATAGTGCAAAACACATGTCTACACCGATGAGCACTAATTGTTACTTAGATAAAGATGAATCTGGTCAGTCTATAGACATAAAACAATATCGAGGTATGATCGGATCTCTTCTTTATTTATCTGCTAGTAGACCTGATATTATGTTTAGTGTATGCATGTGTGCTAGGTTTCAATCCAACCCCAAACAATCACATTTAAGTGCAGTAAAGAGAATCATGAGATATCTATTAGGAACAATCAATTTAGGATTATGGTATCCTAAGAATTCAACATGTAACTTAATAGGATATTCTGATTCTGATTTTGCCGGATCTAAAACTGATAGAAAAAGTACAAGTGGAACTTGTCAATTTATTGGATCGGCTCTTGTCTCATGGCATAGTAAGAAACAAAACAGTGTTGCTTTATCTACTGCTGAAGCGGAGTATATCTCTGCCGGTAGTTGTTGTGCACAGATTTTATGGATGAAGCAACAATTATCTGACTATGGCATCATTCTTGATCGCATACCTATTAAGTGTGATAATACTAGTGCCATAAATCTATCCAAAAACCCAGTTCAACATTCAAGAACTAAACATATAGAGATTAGACACCACTTTCTTAGAGATCATGTCCTAAAGGGAGATTGTGTATTAGAATTTGTTGATACTAAGAATCAACTTGCTGATATTTTCACTAAACCTCTCCCCAAGGAAGTGTTCTTCTCTATTAGAAGAGAATTAGGACTCTTAGATGTAAGAGATTTAGAAAAATAGGGATTGATTGGTTGATTGATTGATTGATTGATTGGTTGATTGAATGGTTGATTGATTGGTTGATTTACTCTTACCTTTTGATTGTAGATTATTGTGTTTGATCTTGTTTGAATTCTTGTTTTTATGATAGAATTTATGATTTCTTGTGTATATAATAATTGAATGATTGAATTTAGTGTATTAGTAGTGAAAATTAGTCATATAGGATGTATTTCAGCATAAACATGGATATTCTCTTAAGAAATTAGCCTAGGATAGGCTCTGGTAATCGATTACCATCCAGTGTAATCGATTACACATGAACAGGCAGCCTGTAATCGATTACAACATCCTGTAATCAATTACCAGAAGGCTTATTGGGCCTGTAATCGATTACCAATACCTGTAATCGATTACAATGCGTCATCTTCTATAAATACTCACGAAATCAGAGCTGCTGCGCAGCCAAAGCATCCTCCACGTTTTCCTCCATACCTAGAACTTCAAACCTTCGATTCTCACTCAATTCTTCACCAAATCACGTCCCGTAAAGCCCAATCTTCCTCTTTTTCACTCCTCTTTCACTTCCACCGATCAAAATCCAGAAAAACTTCATCAAATGGCAGAGCCATCAAAGAAGAGAAAGGGATCATCCTCCACCGCTACCGCTGCTGCCCATCGCCGTCACGGCCCATCCGGAGCACCCACAGCACCTATTCCTCCTTCTTTGTCATCTCCAAGATCATCAACACTATTTTCATCCGATGATCAACGTCTACGGTACCTTTCTCAGTTTTCTTCTAGAATAATCTTAGATCCTAAGTACCTAGACGTAGAGTTCTTTAATGATGAAACGTTTGATTGCTATCAAGTGTTTCAAAACTCTGGTCTTATTGATTTCATGTCATTAAAATTGCCGTATTATCCTGAACTTGTTAAGGTCTTCTACTGCAATTTAAAAATTCAGGATGGTATTATTATGTCTGAGGTGCATGGTACTTCTATGGTCATTGATCAGTCACTTTTCTTTTCTTTGACTCATTTACCCAGTCAAGGTGCACCTTTTGAGGGCACCATTGTTGATGACTGGAAATTCGATTATTCAAGTCATGATGCTCGTCGCATGGTCTGCAATGATCAAGCTGAAATGACCGGTAGATTGCTGGCCGGGTCATTAACTTTTGATAATCGCATCATGCATTATATCATTGTTAGAATTTTGCTTCCTCGGTCTTCAAATTTAGCACAAGCCTCTGAGGAGGATTTGATTCTTATGTGGGCTTTTCTTACCGGTCTTCAGATCGACTGGGCCCATTTGGTTCGGTACCGAATGCATAAGGCATTACGGGCCAATGCACCTCTTCCTTATCCACATTTGATTACTCTGTTTTTGCATCATTTTCAAATTCCGCTTGATGATGAACCCTTTGTTCAAGTCAAGCGTTCCTTTGCAATTGGTGCTGGTGCAGTGACCTCCTTTGGGTATCGTAAAGATCGGAATGGACAATGGCTGAAGAAGGATGCACTCCCTCCTCAAGATGAATTTACTCCTTCACCTCCTCCTCAACGTGAAGATTCTGCACTCATGAATGAAGTCCTCTCCGAATTACGGGGTCTTCGTTCTTATGTTGGTGACCGCTTCGACTCGTTAGATTCACGCTTTGCCGGTATGGACATTCGCCTTACACAGCTTGAAGAGGATGTCGGATACATTCCTCAGAGTTTTGATCTTCCTCCACCACCTCCATCTTCTTAGATTTTAGTTTCTAACTATATGTCTTTTTATAAGCCGTGTATTTTGGCTTTTAGTTTCTTAGAATTTACATTATTATGCTAAGTACTTTGCTTTTTTTATCTGTTGGTTTTTAAATTTCAGTCTTGGAAATTTTGTGGTTGTTGACATTTTATGTTATTTGAATTCTAGTTTGATTATTTCTTGTTTGTGAGTTTGGATTATTGTGTTTTTTACTCTGATATTTATATCGTTCTACTCCATTGTTATATCTGTGTTGATTCCCGAGTTCTTTGGCTTTTTGATGTTGCCAAAGGGGGAGAAAAGGTTGTAGAAAAAGCTTAAGAAAAAGCTTAACAAACTTAGAAATCAAGTGATCATGAATTCCGAAATATAGGGGGAGTAAACGCTTTATCTATATATACAATTGTTTGTTGCTTGCTTGAATCTTGATTTCAGGTATTGTATTGTCATCATCAAAAAGGGGGAGATTGTAGATGCAATTGCCTTTGATGTTTTGATGATGAACATGATGATGTGTTGCAATTGATGCAAATGAGCTTTTCAAGATTAAATTCAAGACAATGCTTCAAGATTACAAGTCACAACATCAAGATGATCACTAGAATATTAGGAAGGGAATTCCTAATTGAATTAGCAAAGGTTTGGCCAAGTGATTTATATTAAAAAGTGTTTCTCAAAGGTTTTACTCTCTGGTAATCGATTACCAGAGGATGTAATCGATTACCAGTGGCCAAATACGTTTTATAACAGCTACAAAAATTTGAATTCGAAATTTTAGACTGTGTAATCGATTACACAATTTTGGTAATCGATTACCAGCAGTTAGTAAACGTTTTATTTCAAATTTTAAAAGCTGTAATCGATTACACAATTACTGTAATCGATTACCAGACAGGATTTTCAGAAAAATAATTTCAAGAGTCACAACTTTTCAAAGGCTTTACTCATGACCACCAATGGTCTATATATATGTGACTTAAACACGAAATTGCTCAGAGATTTTCAGAACAACAAAGGGTTTATCCTCTCAAAGAGCAAATTCATTTTATCCTCTTAAGAATTCCTTGGCCAATTCAATTGCAATTCATTAAGGAATTATTTGAGTGCTCAATCTGTAAAATCTATCTCTTTCTAGAGAGATTTGTTCTTCTTCTTCTTCTCATTCTCTAAGGGATTAAGAGACTGTGAGTCTCTTGTTGTAAAGGATCTCTAAACACAAAGGAAGGATTGTCCTTGTGTGTTTAGAACTTGTAAAAGGAATTTACAAGATAGTGGAACTCTCAAGCGGGTTGCTTGGGGACTGGACGTAGGCACAAGGGTGTGGCCGAACCAGTATAAAACTGAGTTTGCATTTTCTCTTCCCTTAATCTCCTTTATTTATTATTGCTTTATATTCATATTCAAATTGTTTCATTTGAATTAATATTTAAGAAGATTGTCATTAAGGGAATTCATAACTTGAGTAAAAAGTGAAATAGATTTTTAATTAGGGGAAACAGTTTCGAATATCTTAATTCAACCCCCCCCCCCTTCTTAAGATATCTGAGGCCACTTGTCTAACAGATTGTAAGTCATTTTCAACTAACCATTACAATTATGTTTCAATATTTTGAGAATGTCATGTACCACTGTGTGTTTTCTGTGCAGGATTCATTTGAGGAGCAGGCCACACAGGGATCGTTCATCCCCCATGGACATCAGGATGTTCTCGCCGCTGCTATTGGACGTCCAGAGCACCCTGGATATGTCCGTGCTGCTGGAGCCGGTGTCACCATCAAGCAATACTTTGGATCGGCTCCACGAACGTCCCGCAGCGCTTCCTCCCTGCCTCCTGACGAATTACAGCAACTGGCCCAGCAGATCAGGGACCAGCTAGAGGAGTCCATCACAGAGAAAGTGATGAGGCAGGTCATGGCATCCTTTAGCCAACTTCAGTTGTAGATGCAATCTCAGGGACTTTTAGTGCCTCCTGAGCCTCTGATTGGTCCCTCCGGTCCTCGAGTGAGCACAAAGGGGAGTTGTGTTGATCCCTTAGGAAACGATCCTGAGACGGGTGACTCTGACAGGTGTGGCTTGTACATAGAAGCAGATCCTGCCTGCCTGGTTGCCATGGGGAGACTTTATGAGGGATCCACTGTTGTTCATAACACTCCTTTGTTGCCTGGCCAAGTAAAGGTGAGTGTGGAGGAGGTTACAGATGCAGATGCTCCAGTTCCTGTACCCACTGATGAGGTTTCCTTAGTGGGGCAGGCACTTCACACCTTCCTTGCTTGGCCGGCACATCTGGTCAAGTCTTTATCACAGCATGTACTTATTGTCCTTACTATATGTTTCTTCTTTTTAAATTAATTCATTAAGCGTGCCTCAAATTAGGCTATTTAACTTTGTTTCATGAACAGGTAGCTATGTCTCCGGCAAAACCACCTCAGAAGCCCGATCTGGAGGTCGATGATCCGCTTTATCTGATGACATTGACCATCCTAGAGCTTTTCTTGAGGCCTTATCAGGTTAGATGGGATGCCACCGTGTTCGGGGTCTTTAATCCAGATTTCCCCCTCTACATAAAGCACGAAGACCTCTCCGAAATCGCACACGGTGGTCAATGTCTCAGCATATCAGTGTTACGGTTGTGGATTCTGTAAGTCTTTATATAAAAGGCTTTTAATTACCTAAGTTATGGCTTTCAATTCATAAATATTTAACTTTGACTTAACATAAACAGGCATCTCACTGAAACATGTATGTGAGTGGGGAATTCTGATATCTATGGATTCCTCGAGCCACAGTCCATTCAGAGGTCTGGGCAATCGCAGTTTGAGTCTGAAAGTTACATAAAGAGTTGGATGCAGTGTTCACAACGCGATGTCTATCTTGGAGCCTACCTAAATGGGTAAGTCACAAAATAACTAAATTTAATTAATGTTTACTAATGTACTAACCCATTTTAGGTTCCACTGCAGCGGACACTGGCAGATGGTGGTCATCCTGCCCAAGGAACACCTAGTTGTTTGGTTTTGTTCATTGCATAACAGGCCAGACAACTACCTTTAGGGGATTATTAATAGGTTAGTGTTCTTTTCAATACATTTGCATTGTAATACCTCAACGTACAACACCAGTTTTTAATTGTTACTCATATGGAACAGTGCTATCAAGGGTCTTGATGATGCTCCACAGCCTAAATCAAAGGCTTCTGCTAGGTGGATTGTCGTCAAGGTACGTCATTTACATAAAACTTCCACTTATATATATTTCTTTATGTGTCTGTACACTAGTTGTTTAATTAATATCCAAATTTCATTATGTATTTAGTGTAATAGACAAAAAGGAAGTACTGAGTGCGGCTACTATGTGATGCACTGGATGTCCACCATCATTTTAGGAACTTTTAAGAATAATTGGGAAGCGGTAAGTTTATTTCAAACAAAATCGATTTATTTATAATTTGTATTACATTATTAACTTATTATGATTTATTTCATCATGCAGTATTTTAACGATCCTAGACCATTAGAGACAGAGAGATTAAAAGCATTGCGGATCCAGTGGGCACAATTTTATCTCCGAGTTAGAGTTCAGGCCTAGGATTTAGGGACATTATCTTTAGCTTTAGTTTACTTTGGTTTAACATTTTTTACATTTTCTATGTAACATGAACATTGAATTCATTTGATGATTGTTCTTTATGATAAATCAATTATTTGATGTTTATTATCATTAAAACTGCTTTAAAGCATAATAAAATGTTTATTTGCTGTGAATTGGGCCTAGAATTGCATTTGACAGGTACAATTTGGGTTTACTGTAAAAACAGAAAGTATATATAAAAAAAATACTTGAAAACAACATCGGTTATTAACAAAAACCGATGTTAATATCATAAACAACATCGGTCATTTACAAAAACCGATGTCGATATGAACCTTAACATCGGTTGTAATTGAAAACCGATGTTAACATTTATATATTAACATCGATTATTTGTGTATAACCGATGTCAGCGTTTGTATTTCAACATCGGTTATCTGTAGATAACTGATGTCAACTCTAGTACATTAACATCGGTTAATTATAAATAACTGATGTGAACATTTGAATATTAACATCGGTTATGTACACATAACCGATGTTATACACAAATAACTACACCAAATAAGTGTATGCATCATCAACGTTGACATCGGTTTTCTAGCAAAACTGATGTTAATGGAATATATTAACATCGGTTATCGTAGGAAACCGATGTTAATATATTACATTAACATCGGTTTTTCCTAAAAACCGATGTTAATATAACATATTAACATCGGTTTTACTGGAAAACCGATGTCAACGTTCATCATGCGTACACTTTTTTTGTTGTTGTTCATTGTGTTTAACATCGGGTATTTAGAGAACCGATGTTGTCATATACATGTTAACATTGGTTCTCGAAAACCGATGTTAACATTGATACATTCAACATCGGCACTTTCAACATCGGTTTTTGAACTGATGTAGAATGTTCTAAATAACCGATGTTGAAAGTGTATTTTCTAATAGTGATAAGTGGACACGATTGATTTAATAGTGCATTGGTCATTGAATATATCTTAACAAAATTATTTTCCTCTTAACAGGGCACACATACTCACTAGAGTTGTAGATTTGATATAATAAAAAGTAATTAACTCTTTTACGAAATAAGTCTTGTTTGCTTAACAACTCATTAGATCATCCACAATTAAAATTTTTTAAACATCAAAATCCAAGGTATGATAGGTCTTCTAGTGATTATTAGTAGATCATCTAGACCTAACATATTAATTTTTAAAAAATTATCAAAAATACTGAAAGAATTTGCATGCAACATCTATTACATTCCCAAATCTTTTTACATTATTTATAGAAAAAATCGTGGCCAATAATTAATATTAGAGCTTCCCATTTAAATTTACACATTAATATACATTAACATAATTAAAACAAAAAATATTAGCATTGGTTATACGTGTTATTTATGGATTATTCCGCTGGAATATATTAGAATTATGTTCATATTCACAATTACATATTACATGTGTTTACGAAATTATCCTGCATTTGAGCGGGAAAATGATTGCATTTAATATTCTAGCTCACCTCTCTTTATATATATATACATAAAGATAAATATAAAGATTAATAGCTTACAATTCACGTCTTATATTTATAAGTAAGGGTTGTCGTTTATAATTAAGCTGTAATTTTATTGCCGTTAATATCTTGGTTGGGGTGCTTTTTTTCAATCTCATTCAACAAAAAAATAGTTATAAATGACAGTAATATGATTTTTAGTTTTTCTCCATTTAATACTATTTATAGCTATTAGTTGATATTAATATTAACTATATTACTGTCTTTATCATTGGACATTAAATTTGTAAATTGCATGTCTTCTCTATATAAACATGAGCTAAGTACTAGAAGGATAAATTTTAGCCTCTTTTATTTTCACTAGAGTGGTTTCTGATTTTTTTTATATTATTTCTTATTAATTTTTTTCCAAACAACTTTTAGTTTAAACAGAGCTTTAAAATTAAAAACAAAACAAACTAACACAACTTAGTTTTAACTTTAACTTAAAAGTAATTTTAAAGTAAAAATAAAGTTGGGCTAAATGAATCCTAAAAATAAGAACAAGAGCTTAATTTTTAACGAGACTAGCATACAGAAGCTCATTCCAAGTATCAGGAACACCAGCTAGGCACCAGTGGCTACAATCCGGGTCCAAATGCCCTCCAAAGCCATAAACAGACGGGTGGCCATCTATCCTTAGTTGGGATAGGGTAGTAATGTCCAGCAAATACACAGGCTTTTGCATGGCTCTTAGCACTTTCTCCAATACCAACTCTGCTGGGAGTGGTCCTCCTGGGTACCTGAATCCCAATATTGGCCTAGTTTGCCCTTCACATAAGTTTGCTCTTGGCTCACCCCATTGCGCTGGACTGGAACAATTCAAACGCAAGTTAGTTAACTCCAGTTTTACAAAACTATATGTTGATTTTCTTTTTATTTGTATATATTTTTACAATGACCAGTTATCTTTTTTTAAAATAAATTTTTTTTTATTTTGGTAAATGATAAAGATGGGCTGAGGGATATCCTCTTGCTAGAGTTCATTATCTTGTTTGCCTTTGCCCTTTACAAAGTCATCAACACAATATCATCATCAATCTTTTTCCTACGTACTTTTTTTTATTGAGTGAAATCTATGTGAGTCAAACTCAGGCTATCATAGACTAATGAAAATTAATTTTAGTTATTATGCTAACCAATGTCACAAACAAAACTACCTCACCTCGGACTAAAATTATTAACTTTTAAAAAAGTAAGCTGCTAATTATTACTTACAAGTACATATCATGATAATCAAAAGCTCACGAAACTACTTCTCAGAAGATTGGTTAATTTTCTTGAAGTCAAATAGAAGTTTTTCATTGAGTATATGAACTTGGAAGGTGAGTTTTCTAGTGGATTTTCATATGTTATAAATGAATTAAATTAAAAAAAAATCTCTTTGAAAATGAAATATCCCTAAAAAAATTGATATCACAATTTTACAATTTTAAGAAACATTTAAAAATTATAGCAGATACTTACTTTTGATGATCTGGAGAGACTCCTTGGAAGAACACCCTTGTTCGGGTAGGATCAATATTGTAATCAACCCATTTGGCCCATGTATTCAATGCTATCTCATATGCAACCAAGCGATCCATGTCTCTATATGTATGATTCCCTACTTGAATCAAATCCCATCTACAAGCCCAAATCATAAAAAAAAAAGAAATAGAAAAAAAGTGTTATAGATCGATTTTGCATGTGAAATATGATGAAGAGTGAAACTAGCTTATAAATGAGTACATACGGTTGTTTTCTTCCTGTGTGAATCCACCAATGCCAAGAGTCAAATATCATTACTTCTATTCCTTTCCACGTTTGGCCAGCTTGAATTGAATCTAGTTTCAATACTCGACCGATACTCTCACCAACAATGTCCACAAGTAATGCATTGCGCGAGAACATTACCTTAACATCATAGGTCTGCAAAATTATGAGATACACCAATTTATTTTTAATTTTTAATTTTTATATATTAGAGAAGATGCCGATGAATGACGCATAAGGAATATGCTCATCCAAGCACCAGGAAATGAATAAACATGCATACAAGAGTTTCAGTGCTGCATGATGTAAAATAGTAGTAGAGGTAGAGCCAATCCACTACTACAAGAGATAAATGATCACTGATACTTGCTCCATTAATTCAAGACCAAAGTTATGTGGTATTTGTCCCAAGAATTGAACCTGAAGTCAAGATTGTTACCGCCGAAACAATTTTCCTTGTCCTAGTTTGAAATTTTTCATTGTTTCCTAACTTTTAACTCGACATAATCCGTTTCTTCCACTATTTTTGTCGGTGTGTTTTCAACAATAATCTTGGTTCTTCTGTTATATGTCTAGATTATTAACCAGCATGTTATTACTCTTCAATGATGGATCCATGAAACCAAAGTATTACATTAATCTTTTTTTATCAATACAACCTTCATTCTATAAATTGGTTGGTTACCTTTTCTTGCTTGCATGAGTGGGAATTTAATATCTTGGGTGTGTCAATAGTTAACTAAGAGACTAGTTGTAAAAATGCATTATTAATATATATGATGTCATTTAGATTATCATTGATTGACAACAATGCTCTATTTAATTTCAATATTATCCATGTATGCATGGTTGCAACCCAATCAAAATTTTATTTTGCAACTAATTATCATTTGGAGTTAAAATTGGGAGCACAACAACTACCTTGACATGTCTCAAGAAATTGGGGTGAATGTGAATGTGTGTAGATGTGATAGGTTTGGGTAGGGACTGACTAAGAATATATAGGAAGAAAATTAAGACAAATAAAAGTTATAAAAGTGATCTAACCAAAAAGGTGAAAATGGAGACATCTCCATTCCTTGCTAAGTTGTATGGGGCTTGTGGCATAGCTATGTGAAGCATGCAAGTGAGTGATTGCCATTGGTTCAAACCCAAAGAGTCTCCCACAAACATGATACTCTTCCCTCTAAGTCTTGTTAGGAAATCTTCACCATTGAATCTGCAAAACAACAACATTCATTAAAATGGTGATAACATGGTCTTGATTATCATTGAAATGGCTTTTTGTTTGGAACTAATGTAGGATGTGATCTTAATTGAGAACCAATTGGTTGAGAGCAACTTTACAATTGATAACTCTTATTTAATGGAGGAAGTCTGCCGACTTATACAGTAAACTTTTTAGAGGATGGAATATAAAACAATAACCGTCAATTTTGTTAAAATTAGTGTAATTATAATTATAATTATACATATATTATACACATTACAAAATTATAAAAACTTTAACTTCATATTTTAATTAATAATTATTATTTTATAATTTATATTAGAAATTTCATCTCGCACTCAATTCAAGCTAGGCTTGAACCCCACCATCATCCCAAGAAAACAATTTACTAGCTTCAGGGGATTTTTGTCCCTCTTTGATTTAGCTTAGTTGGGCATTGTCTTCTTCCATTTAAAAGTCAAATAACTAACCAGCAGATTCAAAGGTAACTGACACGGAATAGTAAATTACTATTTATACACAACTTGTATACAATCTTTTTAACATACATGCAGAATATATAGAAAAGTAAACAATATAAGACACAACTGACCAATTTATACCGATAAAAATAGTCTTAATTGCTCACTATCTTTCTAAATAATATTCTCTTCATCTCAATTATATGACAAAATGGATTAATTTGCGCTTATTAATTAAAAGAGTTGATTAATTTTTTATTAGTATTAAATTTCTCTATAATTATAATATTTTTTAAAATTTATTTTTAACTTTATTGGATACCTGTATCATTTTCTTCAATCTCCGTGGAGAGAAAAAAAGACAATTAAAGATAAAAATTTAGTCAAAACATTTGAAATGAAATTTTATAAAAAAAATGATTTTTTTTCAAAACTATGTTTTATAAATAAGAATAGAATAGTTATTTAAGGTTGTTTTACATTAAAAAAATCAATAATTTGACAAAATGATCAGTTTTTTTTCCTATTATACCCTTCACAATCCCCTTCTTACTATACTCACTCACTGCAATTTTTTTTCCACAATGCATCCATTTCTCTCACATCAATTAATTTTTTTTCATGATGAACAAATTTCTCTTTCTCTTTCTTTAATAAAGTGCTAATTTAATTTCTTTATTATACTATCTCTATAATTAAGTATTCATTTCTTTTGTTTCCACTTGTGGTCAATAAGTAAATAATTCATCTTTGACAATCTTTTCAATTATTTATTACCCTATTTTATGATAGAAAATATTATGATAGAATGGGATAAAAAGGATAAATTTATTATAAAAAGTGTAAAAATCAATTTTATATATACATGTAAATGTTTTTATTCCAACAAAAATAGACTTAAATTTGCGATGTCTTTGTTGAACATATATAATCTATGTTCAACAACACATTTTAACTATTTTTTTAACTTTTTTTTATTAGCTGAAAAACTTATTTGATTATCCGGCAAACAAATATTTTTAATAACTTCTAACATTTTTTGAAATGTTACTTGAAGTAACATTTTTAAAAACGCTAGCTTCTAGTTTTTAATATTTTCTTTCATTTATATCATAAATACATTTATTCAATTTTTTGAATAAATTATAATTATACTATTTTTATGTTATTATACACTTTTAAGCTACGTCAACAATTAGTTTTATCAAATACTTATAATTTAATAAGCTAATCTTTTAGCTTTCAGCTACCAACTTCCAACTAGCTTTTTGGTTTTCAGATAACTTTTCAGTTTCTAGTTAACTTTTCAATTAGTTTTACCGAACATAACCGAAGTATCGTTTTTAAAACACTAGCTTCGAACTTATAACTTTTTATACTTATTTCCTTTTTGTTTAAACATTTCTTAGATTCTTTTTTAATTTTTTATTATTTAAGGTTAGATTTTATTACTTTTATTCTTTATGTAATTTTACATTTTTGAGCTACTTTAAAAAATAACTTTATCAAACACTTATAATTCAATAAAATAATTTTTAACTTTTAGTTAGCTTTCACTATGAGCTAGTTTTTCAATTAATTTTGTCAAACATAACCATTATCATATGACTAAGAAGACATTAATTTTGGAAACAGAAACAACCATAAATAAATAAATAAATAAATCCCCAGCAAAAAAAAAAACATACATGGTAAATCTATGTCCACCTGATTGGGTGGGAAATAATCAAATGGCATGGCATGCATAGATAAAAAAGAAAGAAAAAAGAAAAGCAAATAAAAGAAGTGAATACCTTGTTAAGTTACACCCTGCGGGCTGCCATCTATACTTGAGATAAAACTTATCTGGTCTACCATTGTTTTGACAATCAAATTCCCTCTCTATAAAGGGACACTGAGAGGTTTCATAAAGAGGGTATGAATCATCATAAACCCAGCTTCCTTGGAACAAATTACAACCATAATTCTCTGCAAAGCCTCTTGCTTGCTTGTGATCAAGATAACCACTTCCATGTATTTGAATGAGAAGGGTAAGAAACAACACCACGGATATGGAGAAAGACCACTCCATTGGACTGAAATTGAATGATGATGAAAGGTGAAAGTAGCAGTAGAGTTAGTGGTGATGATTACAATAAATATGATAATATATAGACAAGGTGGTGTGTGGATTTTGAGTTTTATTTGTAGATGTGATGTGATGCGATGGTTGAATACCTGCCAAAGTGGGGATGCAAGAAAGCCATTTCAAATTTGTTTACCAGGTTTTCTATTTACGCATGAATTATGCAAGTTGGAAAAGTAGCATCAATGCATTTAAAATTTAAATCAATGCTAAAACCATACATCAATGCATTTAAATTTTACCCAACAGTTTAAGGGTCAACTTTGTAATTTCAAAGGTCCTCAAAAAGTAACAAAATTTCAAAATAAAATTAAAAAAAAAGTAATAAATATATTTTTAATTAGAATTTATGTATAATTAATAGGGGTGTTCAAAACCGAAATCCAAACCAAACCGCAAGTTTTTGGATTAGTTTGGTTTTTTTTATAGAAACCGAGCGGTTTGGTTTGGTTTCGGTTTCTAGTTGAAAATTCAAATCAAACTGCATATTTACATAGTATATATTTTTTTAATTTTTATTTTAGTACGTGTGACATTACCCATTAGGTGCGGATTGCGTTTCAATTTCATTATTTGTGTTTCACTTACACACTACTGACTACACAATTCACGTTTCACTTACCATTATCCTAAACCCTAATATTCTTCTTCTTCTTTCAACGAGTACCAGCGGGCAGCGGCACACCTCAAAGGATTGATTGTGTTGATGGGTTGTCTTGGTTTTGCAATAGAATGGTGGGAGATGCTGAAATATGATCTTTTTCTTGGATTTGGATAACTGGATTGTTGCCTTTGATCTTGATGATAAGATTACTAATTAACTTACTAAGGATTGATTGTGTCATGTAGTATATAACTATATATAGGTTGCTGGTTAGGGGAGATTTTCAGGAAAAAATTATTGTAGGGGAGATTTGCAAAAATTTATATTTGATTAGTAAGTGAAGGTGTTTGTATGACATGTTTTGTTGTTCTAGTCATAGTTATTCTAGGAAGCATGAATAGATTTGGATTTGGATGACACATCTCCTTTACATTTTCAATTCAAAGATAATAGTACTGAGTACTGATTGAGTATTAAAAGAAACATTAATTCTTTGATTGTTTTAATTTCTACAGAATGAAGAATGAAGGCTTGGATTGTTTGACATGCAATTATTGGAGACTAAGGATGAAGAATTGGAAGGTTGAAATCATTATTCATATGTTTTTATGTTTTACTTGAATTATTGTTATAGCATATTTTTATGAATTATTTGGATCTATTGACTATTTTATGTTTTTATGTTTTACTTGAATTATTGTTGTAGCAGATTTTTATGAATTACTTGAATTATTTGACTGTTTTATGTTTTTATACTTTATTTTCTTTAGGAATATTTAGATCTACAACATATTAATTTTTATTATGATTATAAACAAGATTTTATAATTTAAAAAAAACCGCCCAAACCGCACCGCATAGATTGGTTTGGATTTTATTTTTTAAAAAATTCAAACCGAACCAAACTGCATGTTAATTTATTGTTTGGTTCGGATGTAATTTTGAGAAAAAACCGCCCAAACCGCATCGTGAACACCCCTAATAATTAATAAATATGAAAATAAATGAATAATATTTAATATGAATCAATGAATAATTTATCATAAATTTTTCAAATAAATATTCTGTTACTTTCTTTATCACATTGTAATTGTCATGTAAGAAAAAAAATATTCTAACATAATTATTATTTTAGTTTTTCAATACGACTTAAGTAGTCTTTTTTCACTTATATCTCTTAAAATATGGATTATGGACAATAAAATCTATAGATAAATTAATGGTGATATAAAGTTAATTTTATAAAATTATTGTTCTCTTTCATCTATAAATATAATTTTATAAAAGAATTTAAAATGACAATATATTATTTTAGAATGAAAAAAATATACTTTTTAAATAATAACTATCCTTCCATATTCATATTATTGACAACATAAATAGCATATAAGTGTTCACATAAAGATGTTCAAATCATATCAAATTATTTATATATTTAAATTTCCATCCATGGATGACTAATTAATTATTTAATATAAAAAATTTGTTCAAACCATTTAAACTGTATTTAACTATTAATGTACTAGTTTAAAAATAAAAATATTAAATGTGTAAATGGTGCATTTATTACTTTACTAAAATTAGTATATTAAATGAATATATCAATTACTATTTGGCAACTAATTTCCCGCATGACCCTAATTAGCACATATACCTTAAATTTGTTTTTCTTATTACATTTTAAAATTATCAAAATAGATAATAATATGGTAAATATACATGTTATCATTATCTTTTTGACATTTTAATTTTCCCGCCCAATTGAAGGTTAGTTTTATCAATTTACTTGAGAATTTCTAAAGCCCATTAATGCCTAATGCAAATGGTTTTTTCCTACAACAATTTATGAGATTTTTATTCTCTAATTATTATTTGGGTAAATAACAATTTTCGTTCCTGAATGTGTAGAACACTAACAAATTCGTTCCCGAAAGATAGAAATTTAAATTTTAGTCATCGAAAGTGAAAAAATGCAAAAATTCATCTATGCATTAACTTCTGTTCGTTACGGTTAATGAAAAAACCTACGCGACAAATTTTGGGACAAATTTGTCAGCACTCTACATATTCAAAGACAAAAATGACTATTTACCTAAAATATAATTTAATCTTCATCCCCTCCCCCCCCCCCCCCCCTTTTTAATTGTTGCAAACATAACATTACATTAAACACTTAAAAAAGTAGGAAAGCAAGTATAATTTAGAACAAACATAATAATAAGCATAATATTGATTAAGGTTAATAAAGTTTTTAATCCTCAAACTATGGGGTTTTGAAATTTTGGTCCCTAAACTATTTTTTTTAAAAAAAAAAAATAGGTCCCTAAAAAATTTGACTTTATTAAAAATAGTTCATGCCATTAATGTCCTCTATTAAGTGATGAAGTGTTAGAAATAAGGTAGATTAAATCCCACCTATATGCCACATAAGTTTTATTATATTTAGAATTTAGGGTTAATTAAGTTTCATGAAATAACTACATCAAAAGGATTTCGTAAGTTGTTGAACCCTAACGCTCCAAGTACCCATGAATGTACAACAACCACCTAGGAGGAGATTTGTGACACGGAGCAGCAATTCATCCTCCTCATCTACAATCTATGGTGATATTCATGGTCATTTAAGTAGACAACTTAACACTTAACCAACATTATTAATGGTGGGACTATTTATAATAACGGAAAATTATTTAAGGACTAAATATTTTAAAAATATAGTTCAGGGATAAAAAATTCAAACCCCCCCCCCCCCCCCTAGTTTGATGAATAAAAACTTGATCAACCATATTGATTAATAAGCTTAATCTGTTTATTGCTCTGAAATTTCAAAAATGACAGGACCTTACCCAAAATATGAGACTCAAACAAAAATGCACAGTCATTAAGTTAATCTTACAATAAAAGTTAGACCTAACTTGATTTTGTCACTACCTAATATTGTCACAATAGAAATTTTAGAGCAACAAATAGATTATGCTTATTATTATGTTTGTTTTAACTTATGTTTGCTTTCCTATTTTTTAAGTGTCTATTGTAATGTTATGCTTGCAATGATTAAAAAAGGAAGAGAAGATGAAGATTAAATTATATTTT
>NC_038254.2:26846914-26948295 GCF_000004515.6 Glycine max
AGGCGAGTTTGTATAGTGTTGATTTTCACCCTCTCGCTAAGCCAACCTGTCGGCTTAGCGAGCCATCCGTTGAGTGCAACACTCCTCGGCTAAGCGCGAGGAAGAATCTGGAAGAAGGATGAGTTGTGCATGTTTGCTGAGCGAAGGGCCATCCCACTAGGCACACCGCTTTAGTCCATCCGGTTAGCAAGAAAAGCCCACGCTAAGCCGAAATTCACTAATGCGCGCTAAGCGGTTCAGAATTGTGCTAAGCGCACGAGCACGAACAAAGCCACCTATTTAAGCCTGAAATCAGATTTTTGAAGGGATTTTGGCCATTTTTCTCAAGAAGCTTCTGCATGTCTAGAGAGTTCAAGAGAGATAAAGGACAAAGTTCAAGAGAGTTTGAGAGATTTTGTTGTGTGAAGATCTGCAGATACCAGAGCTTGAAGAGGAAGTCGTTCTGAGAGCTTGAGATGAGTTTATGAGTGATTGTGAGGTCTTAGAGGTGGAGGAGACATTCCCACTACTTGTATTTCTGCAATCTTTCATCTTTCTCTTCTCTTTGTTGTAAAGGAAGCTTCCCAGTTATGGAAAGCTAAATCCTCTGTTGGATCTTCCTTGTAGGTACTTGATGTAAATATCTTTTTATCTATCTAATGATGTTTTGTGTGTTCTCTTTGCTATCAGTATTTCATTCTAGTATGCTTTTACCTTGATCATGTAGATGCATGCTTTGTTAGCATCATTCAACAGTGGAAACTGGTCTGATTCTTAGAACTTGATAGGATAGGGCTAGTTTGTCGTACTATCACAAGGGATCGGGGTACGATAATCTAGTTGTTGTATGTTTGTCTTAATGCGGTCCTAGCCGAGTTTAGTCCAACAAGAGGAATCTGCGGACGATGCTTGATTAGGATTAGGTTAGACTATCATGAGGAATCGGGGTTTAGCATTTCAGGAGACACGATAGAACACATGAGCATTGTTAAGTAGAGAATATCCTTTTAACATCAGGCACCTATTAGGAAGACCAATGTGTTACCTACTTGTCTTTACGCATCATTACTCACGTGATTTTCCTTTTTCATAGTTAGTTTACACACATGTTCATAGTAAACACATCACTTTTTATACTAGACACCTATTCACTGACATAGCTTTACCAAGTACACAAGTTCCCCGAGAGTTCGATACTCGGTTCTTACCATTTTATACTACTTGCGTGATCCGGTGCACTTGCCGCGACCGAACAAGTTTTTGGCGTCGTTGCCGAGGAACTTTTTTTTATCTTGAAAGTTAGTTCGTTTTTAGGTGCATATTCTTTATTCGTTATTCTTTGATTATCTATGAATATTTGTTCTCGATCCATATTTGTCTTCTCTAATTGAATTGGATAACCATTGTTTCTGTTAGTGTTTTATATGCATAGATCTCCCACAGGCAATTTAGTTCCTCTAGACTTAGAAATTGAAGCTACATTGAAAAGGAACAGAGCTGAGAGGAGAAGGAAACTTCTGCAAGATAGAACAGTTGCATCCATTCTTAAGGAAGAAACTCATTTTTCTGATTCATTGATGTGCCATTATTTTCACCTATTTCTTAACCCTTTTTGCACCATTTTAATTACTGATTAGTCTTAATTGTTAAATTAATTAGGCAGTTTTATTATTTGGGCTCATTAAGCTAATTTGATGTTTTTAATCTAATTTCAGAAATTAATGAAGCATTGGGCTTGAATCCAGAATTGGGCTTGGACTTGAAGGGGGCAAACTATTTTATTCTACCAAATTTTATCTTATCTAGACTTTATCTTATCTAGATATTATTTAGACTTGATCTCATCTAGATATTATTTCATCTAGATCTTATCTTATCTAGATTTTATTTTATTTATAGGCTTGGAATTAAAACAGATTTGTAAGCTTTGGGGCTGAAAAACTATATAACAGCACCAAGGTTCTAGTTTATGCTCTATTTTCTCTCTCCTCTCCTCTCTCTCTTTTTCGTTTTAGTTTTAGAGTGCTACTCTCTTTTTCGTTTTAGTCACTTTTCGTTTTAGCAATAAAATTTCCTTCTTCAATCTATAATTTCGTTCTCTATTGATTAATGGAAGGCTAAGTCTCCAAAATTATTTTCTCTTGAGGATCAAGCACAGTTCTCTTTGAGGTTCAATTATTATTATTAAATTCTGATCAGTTTTTCCTCTTTACTAATTACTCTATATTCGTTGCTATTAATTCATGCATGCTTAGTGCTTGATTAATTGTCTCTGCGCTTAATGACCGTTCATGCTTAATGATCGTTTATGATTAATTGGTGTATGTGTTGCTTAATCACATAATGAATGCCTTATGTTAAATTTCGCTTAGTAATTTAATTTAGGGTTGGATTAAGTGGTTGAACTGATAAAGGATAAACTCTCGTGACCTAGGATAAGAGACTTGCTAGTGAATCAAGGGGAAGCAACGTGTTTTAATTTTGATATTTTCTAATTCACATCTATTCACTGTTTAATTTACAAAAGCAAACAACCCCCCCTCCCAATTCGTTACTATTTTCCTACTATCTGTTATGAACATTTGGTTTATCATTGCCCATTGGGAAACGACCTAGGATCACTTCCTAGTTACTGCATTTTAATGTTTATTTGATTCGGGTACGGCCTCGATCAATTTTGGCACCGTTGCCGGGGAGCAGTGTCCAAAGGTTCATAGTAGCTAGTGATTCATGTTTTATGTTTAGTTGTTTCATGCTTTCGTGTGTTGTGTTAGTGTCGTGTTAGTGTCTTGTTATTTTGTTTAGTGTGGTGTTTTGTTTTATTTTTTCTGTTCAGCGCTTCCCCTGCTTCAGTTTTTGTGTTTTGCTGTGAATAGTGCTTTGCGACGGATTTAGCAACCACTTTTGCTGATCTGGAAAACAGAGTAGTAATGCAAATCCCTTAGCAACTGAATTAGTATTAGTGACTGCTGCTGACAATTTAATTGGCGATTTTTGTTTTGATAGTTAGGATTGTTATTTTTGGCTGAATTTTGGTGTGGTAGGTTCTTTTGACTCCTATTTTGTGTGAAAAATACCAGGAACACTTGTTGTGGCCAGATTTGAGAGATTCAAAAAAAATTGAGAACTTGTGTTTACTAAAACTTCAAACGACCATAACTTTTGCTCCGAGTATCAGAATGACTATTATTATATATGTATTTGGGGTAGCAAAAAATTTCCCATGCTACAAAAACTGGCAAAAGGCCGGCTGAGGTCTCTAGCTAGCCATAATCGCCTGTTTACTAGTTTTTTTTTCAAGTTTTATTGTTTTATTTTTCTAAACTTTCCTTAGGTAGTTTCCATAGTTAGAGTTTAAATTTTTGCCTGAAAATTTTTGTGCCATCTTTTCATGATTTTAGGGTGTTGCTCACAAAATTTCAAGTCATTTGGATATCATTTGAGGATAGCTGTAGTTCAAACCTACACTACACTGGAGGCAATCCATCTGACTTACAACCCTTTGATCCTGAGATAGATAGCACATTTCATAGATTAGTTAGGCATCATTATGTACCTTTTGAGCATCCTGAGCATTCTATTATTGGTGAGACTGAGCATTTTGTGGTTGGTAATTTTGAGCATCCTGATTTTGAGCATTATAATTTTGAACATTCTGATTTTGAGCATTTTGAGAACATGACCCAACCTCCACCCCGTGAGAGGACTCTAAGGGAAATGGCTGCACCTGATTTCACCTACGAAAGCTTGTGCATCCAATACCCTGATGAGGATGTGCCATATGTTCTTAAAACTAGACTGATCAATTTGCTTCCAAAGTTTCATGGCCTTGCAGGTGAAGACCTACACAAACATCTGAAAGAATTCCATATTGTCTGCTCCACCATGAAACCCCTAGATGTCCAGGAGGATCACATATTTCTGAAGACTTTTCCTCATTCTTTGGAGGGAATGGCAAAGGACTGGCTATATTACCTTGCTCCAAGGTCCATCATGAGCTGGGATGACCTCAAGAAAGTATTCTTAGAAAAAAATTTCCCTGCTTCCAGGACCACGGCCATCAAAAATGATATTTCAGGAATTAGGCAACTCAGTGGAGAGAGCTTATATGAATACTGGGAGATATTTAAGAAACTATGTGCCAGTTGTCCTCACCGCCAGATTTCTGAGCAGCCTCTTCTCCAATATTTTAATGAAGGACTCAGTAACATGGAGAGAAGTATGATAGATGCTGCCAGTGGTGGAGCCCTTGGAGACATGACTCCTGCTGAAGCCAGAAATTTAATTGAGAAGATGGCTTCAAACTACCAGTAATTTAGTGCCAGAAGTGATGCTATTGTCATTAAAGGAGTGCATGAAGTAGCCACGAATTCATCTTCATCAGTTGAGACTAAGAAGCTTGAAGGTAAACTAGATGCCTTGGTTAGCCTGGTAACCCAACTGGCCATGAACCAAAAATCTGCACCTGTCGCCAGACTTTGTGGTTTATGCTCTTCTGCAGATCACCATACAGATCTTTGTCCTTCTTTGCAACAATCTAGAGTCAATGAGCAACCTGAAGCATATGCTGCAAACATTTATAATAGACTCCCTCAGCAACAAAACCAACAACAGCAGAATAATTATGACCTTTCAAGCAATAGACCAATCCAGTAGCAACAACAACAACAGCAGCAACAGCAACAGCCCCAAAAACAACAAATAGTTGAGGATCCTCCGCAACCTTCCCTTGAAGAACTTGTGAGGCAAATGACTATGCAAAGCATGCATTTTCAACAAGAGACCAGAGCCTCCATTCAGAGCTTAACTAATAAGATGGGACAGTTGGCTATACAGTTAAATCAACAACAGTCCCAGAATTCTGACAAATTACCTTCTCAATCTGTCCAGAATCCCAAAAATGTGAGTGCCATTACATTGAGGTCAGGAAAGCAGTGTCAAGGACCTCAACCAGCAACATCTTCCTCATCCGCAAATGAACCTGCCCAACTTCACTCTACTCAAGAAAAAGATGATGACAAAAATTAAAAGAGTAAGTTACCTAACAATTTCTATGCAGGTGAATCTTCCACTGGTAATTCTGATTTACAGAAGCAGCATATCCCTCTTTCATTCCCTCCAAGAGCAATTTCCAACAAAAAAATGGAAGAGGCAGAGAAGGAGATATTGGAAACATTTAGAAAAGTAGAGGTAAACATACCTCTGCTGGATGCAATAAAGCAAATTCCAAAATATGCTAAATTCTTGAAGGAGCTGTGCACTAATAAGCGGAAGCTTAAAGGAAGTGGAAGAATTAGTATGGGCAGATATGTCTCTGCATTGATTGGTAAATCTGTTCCCCAAATCCCTGAAAAATGTAAAGATCCAAGTACATTCAGCATACCTTGTATTATAGGGAACAATAAGTTTGACAATGTCATGCTAGATTTAGGAGCTTCTGTTAGTGTTATGCCTCTATCTATTTTTAATTCTCTATCTCTTGGTCCTTTGTAGTCAACTGATGTGGTGATTCATTTAGCTAATAGAAGTGTTGCCTATCTTGCTGGTTTCATAGAGGATGTCTTAGTTAGAGTTGGTGAACTGATTTTCCCTATTGATTTTTATATTTTGAATATGGAGGAAGGATTTTCTCAAGGATCAGTTCCCATCATTCTAGACAGACCTTTTATGAAAACTGTTAGAACTAAGATAGATGTATATGCAGGCACACTATCTATGGAGTTTGGTGAAATAACTATTCATTTTAATATTCTTGATGCTATGAATCACCCATCTTAAGATCTTTCTGTATTTCATGCTGAAATAATTGACCATATTGTTGATGAATACATAACTGATCTTCAATCTAATCTGCATGTCTGTCACTCTTCATGCATTGAATCTGAATTTGTACTTGATCATATGTCTGAATTTGATGCTGAGAGTGAAGCTGAATGTGATATTGATTACATGTCTGGTGATGTTTTACCTCTTGAGATTGATTTTCTAGAGTCAGATAGAAATAACCATGTTTCAGGAAGTACACATACCTCTGACTTTCTTTATGAGGTACAGGCTGAGAAACCATCTCTTTCTACCACTATCTAGCCGCCCACACCAGAATTGAAGCCTTTGCCATCAAATTTCAAATATTCTTACTTGGATGATAGCAAAAGTTTTCCAGTAATTATATCTGCCTCCCTTGCTGATGAGCAAGATGAGAAGCTACTATCTATTCTCAAGAAGCATAAGAAGGCTATAGGCTGGACCCTGGCAGACATTCCTGGAATTAGCCCATCCACGTGTATGCACCGAATAAATTTAGAAGATGGGGCTAAACCAGTAAGACAGTCACAGAGAAGACTCAACCTGGTGATTCTTGATGTAGTGAAGAAGAAGGTAACCAAGCTTTTGCAAGCTGGAATCATTTATCCTATCTCCGACAGCCAATGGGTGAGTCCCGTCCAGGTAGTCCCGAAGAAAATCAGCCTCACCGTGATCAAAAATGAGAAGGAGGAGTTGATTCCTACTCGGGTGCAGAACAGTTGGAGAGTCTACATCGACAATAGGAGGCCGAACCAGGTTACCAAAAAGGACCATTTTCTCCTGCCATTCATTGACCAGATGCTTGAACGCCTAGCAGGTAAATCTCACTACTGTTTCCTTGATGGTTTTTCTGGTTATATGCAAATCACTATTGCTCCTGAGGATCAGGAAAAGACCATATTCACCTGCCCCTTCGACACTTTTTCCTATAGGAGGATGCCTTTCGGCCTGTGCAATGCCCCTGGTACCTTCCAGCGATGCATGATCAGTATTTTCAGTGATTTTTTAGAAAATTGCATAGCGGTGTTTATGGATGATTTCATTGTATATGGATCCTCTTTTGATATTTGTTTGGATAGTCTGGAAAAGGTTTTGAATAGATGCACTGAAACTAACCTTGTTCTAAATTTTGAAAAATGTCATTTTATGGTTGAGCAAGGTATAGTTTTAGGCCACATTATTTCCAATAAGGGCATTGAAGTAGATCCTGCAAAAATTTCTTGGTCATGTAGGATTCTATAGGCTTTTTATAAGAGATTTTAGCAAAGTTGCCCTTCCACTATCCAACTTGTTGCAAAAGGAGGTGGAGTTTGACTTTAATGATAAATGCAAAGAGGCTTTTGATTGCCTCAAAAAAGCACTAACTACCACCCCCATCATCCAAGCACCCGACTGGATAACCCCTTTTGAGTTTATGTGTGATGCATCAAATTATGCATTGGGGGCTGTCCTTGCTCAGAAAATTGATAAATTGCCTAAGGTGATATATTATGCTTCTAGGACTTTAGATGCTGCCCAAGCAAATTATACTACTACTGAGAAAGAGCTACTAGCCATAGTTTTTGCTCTTGAAAAATTTTGTTCTTATTTGCTTGGTACTCGTATTATTATTTATATTGACCATGCAGCTCTAAAGTACTTGTTGAAGAAGGCTGATTCAAAGCCTAGATTGATCTGATGGATGCTCTAGGTCCAAGAGTTTGACTTGGAGATCCGTGATAAGAGCGGAGCACAAAATTTAGTTGTTGATCATTTGAGTCGGATCAAACGTGTATCTGATGAGGATTCACCCATTTGGGATGATTTCCCGGATGATCATTTGTATATACTATATAGTATTTCTGATTCTCTTTCTACTCCCTGGTTTGCTAACATTGTCAATTATTTAGTTGCTTCTGTTTTTCCTCCCTTAGCATCTAAAGCTCAAAAAGATAAAATTAAAAGTGATGCTAAGCATTTTATTTGGGATGACCCCTACTTGTATAATTCTAGGCTTGGACTCATGAGTGGTAAGTTGAGGTCTAAGTGGATTGGTCCTTTTGTTGTTACTAATGTTTTTCCTTATGGTACAGTTGAGATCAAAAGCGACTCCACAAACAAGAGCTTCAAGGTCAATGGACACCGACTTAAGCCACTCCTCACAAACCCTTCTTTAGTGGACGTAGTGGTGGAAGAGACTTCCTTACTCCACCCTACTCTTCCTCCACCATGACTTAGGGAGTTTTTCTTTTCCAATCTCCTTCTTTTCTTTTATTACATTTGTCCGATTCTATTTGATGGTTTAATTGCTCTTAATCTTTTAATTGTGCTACATTGAGGACAATGTGTTGTTTAAGTATGGGGGGAGTGTTCTTTGGTTTTGCTAGTTTTGTTAGTTTTGTTAATTTTGTTAGTTTTGTTGGGTTTCTAGTTTAATATTTTAGGTCAATTCTGTTTGCATATACGACATTGCATGTTTTTCTTTGAATTATAGGTTATGTTCAAGTAATGGGTAATTGTTTTGAAAATAAAAGTCTCTTGACATTTTGTGATTTGAAATCCTTGTTTTTCCTCTACATGTCATGATAGTTTTGAAAGCTCAATTTGGAAGTGATAAGTTTACCTTTGTGAGAATTTGAGCCATCATCATAATCATTTGGAGTGTTTTTCCCCATTGATTGCTTGCACAATAGTCTTGGCTTGATTCTTGTTGATGCTTTCTAATTCACATGCATATTTAGAAATGATTTAGGCAATTTTGTTCTTATAAGCCTCTAGCCAAATGGACTTACCTTGAATTAATCCCTTTGATAGCCCTTTGAGCCTATGTTTCCCTTTCTTTGTTTTGAAGCTCATTACAAGCCTTAAGTGAAAAACCATGATCTCACCTTAACCTTAAGGAATTTTGGAGCTTTGGAATTGTTTTGGGAATAAGTGTGGGGGGTTTTGTTGGATAACATATTTCGTTGGCTATGCTTCATGATGTATTTTGGGCCATACTTGATGTACATTGTATATTGGTTAAATGTTGGACATGCTGAATAAGATGTTGTTTCTCAAAGGCTACAGTGCAAAAAAAAAAAACAAAACAAAACCAAATTTAGTTGAATCAATTCGAAAAAAAGAAAAAGAAAAGCAATAAAGTTGAGTGAATAAGATCTTAAATGGAAAAAGAATGACGAGACTCTTGGCTCTACTCTTTGCGTTTAAAATTTTATCTTTAGGTTTTCTTATTTTTTTTCTTAATATGCACTTATTCCCCATTGCTCCTCTATTCCTTTGGGATTTAGCTACTTATTCCATATTTTTCCCTACCTTGTCCTTGGTCGATTACAACCTTAAAAGACCTTTTGATCCTCAAGTGCTTGTGTTTATGGGTTGATTGTCAATTTTAGAATCTTGCCAAGTTTATGTGGTGTTGGTTTTCATGGGTGCTTTGAGGGTAAATAGTAGCCTAGACACTTGAGGGATAGAATGTATATCTTGTGAGGCTTTATCACTTTTCATTCTTGAGCTAATTAACTATTTTGCCATGATTGGGTTGCTTGGATGATTTTCACGAATATCTTGACTCTTTGGATCTCTTCATGTTAGATGTTACCCATTCCTTTCATTCCTTGATGTTCATTGTGAAATATGTAAATGTTTTTGTTTGTCTCTCTTTGATATCCTTGGATTTTGTTCTTTGTTTCATTTTGCCCAGGAGTGCAAAAGGCTAAGTATGGGGGGTTTTGATGCGCCATTATTTTCTCCTATTTCTTAACCCTTTTTGCACCATTTTAATTACTTATTAGTCTTAATTGTCAAATTAATTAGGCAGTTTTATTATTTGGGCTCATTCAGCTAATTTGATGTTTCTAATCCAATTTCAGGAATTAATGAAGCATTGGGCTTGAATCCATAATTGGGCTTGGACTTGAAGAGGGCAGACTATTTTATTCTACCAAATTTTATCTTATCTAGACTTTATCTTATCTAGATATTATTTAGATTTGATCTCATCTAGATATTATTTCATCTAGATCTTATCTTATCTAGATTTTATTTTATTTATGGGATTGGATTTAAAATAGATTTGTGAGCTTTGGGGCTGAAAACCTATTGTCATACCCTAATTTCGTCCGGGGACCTTTGCTTGATGACATGCGACCTTTGTTTGGTCCTTGTAAGGTTGATGTGCCATCATTTTCTTCTATTTTCTAAACCCTTTTTGCACCATTTTAATTATTGATTGGTCTTAATTGTCAATTAATTAGGCAGTTTTATAATTTGGGCTCATTTAGCTAATTTGATGTTTTTAATCTAATTTCAGGAATTAATGAAACATTGGGCTTAATCCGGATTTTGGTTGTGGACTTGAAGAGGGCAAATAAAGCAGCGCTTACCTTAGTTAATTTCTAATTAGGAAATTTCGCAATTTTATTTTATGTTGTTCAGTGTTTATTTCGTTTTGGGCCAGAGTATTGTAATAGGGCCCAGTGACTTTGAGTGACTCTTTTTAAATAGCTGCCTTGGGATTCGTGCAGGGCATTCTATTCTGTTATGCTATTCATTATTCAGAGCTTTGTTTTAGGGTTTTTCGTTTTTCTATTTTGTTGCTTCTGAGTTCGTAATGCAATTTTACGTTTTCTGCTTCTAATTACAATTTCGTTCTTGCTTCTTCTTTTACTCTCATTTACGTTTCTGTTCCATTTTACATTTCTGTTCGTTTACGTTTCTGTTCATTTACGTTTCCGTTCATTTACGTTTCTGCTTCATGTTTCAATTGCGTTTTCTGTTTGAATCCATGGAAGGCTAGATTTTCTGGTGTTGTTTCCTTTTGAGGACGAAGCCCAACTCTCTTTGAGGTTTCGCTTGTAATGTGGTTTCCTGGCAGTTTTCCCTTCACCAGTTATCCCAATTTCGTGAATATTAATCAGTGCACGCTTCGTGTTCGATTAATTTCCTCTGAGCCTAACTTGCGTTCATGCTTAATGGACGAAGGGCTAACTGGTGTATGTGGTGCCTAATCACGTATTGAAAACCCTAAGTTGATTTTCGCTTAGTAAATTGAAATAGGGTTGGATTAAGTGGTTGACTGTTAGGGACGAATTCTCCATAACCCAGGATAAGAGAGTGGCTTCTGAATCAGAGGAAACAACCCGTTTTTAATATTAGTAGTTTCGTATTCCATTTTATTTGTTCTGCTCTTTAATTACCAAACAACCAAACCCCCCCCCATCGTTACTGTTATTGCCAGCATATTATGAACATTTGGCTTGTCACTGCTCGTTGGGAAACGACCTAGGATCACTTCCTAGTTACTGCATTTTCATGTTTATTTGATTCGGGTACGGCCTCGATCAAACGTGTTTGGCACCCATCATTAGGCAATTTGTGAAATTCCGGGACATGCCGAAAAACAAAAGAAAATATTGATGCACAATCCGTAAGGTTCCGTGACACACCGGAAATCAAATGGAAGCATCGTTGCATAATTAGTGAGGTTCCGTAACATTCTGTAAGTCAAAAAGGGAATGATTATGTAATCCGCAAGGTTCCGTAACATTACGGAAAGAAAACAAGTATCGTTACGAAATTCGTAAGTTTCCGTAACTTTACGAAAAAAGAATCACCAAAAAAAAGCAGAGGGGGTGTACTTAGTAAAAATGGGGATGCAAATAGCAATCAGGCCCACTTGGGCCCTCCAGAAGATTCCTCCAGAAGGTTGTTGCTTCTGGAGGAAGCAACCTGGCTCGCCTGGGCAAGCTGAGCTCGCCTGGGCGAGCTGAGCTCGCCTGGGCGAGCTGGGCGGCAACCATCTCCCCTATTTTGCTATAAATAGGGGAGGAAGTGAGAAGGAAAAGGGTTCAGCCCCTTAGGCACTTCTCTCTCTTTCGAATTTGCTTGGAAAAATTGTTTCCGTGAAGAAAATCTAAGCCGAGGCGTTTCCGAAACGTTTCCGTAACGTTTTCCGTGAGGAACTTCGCAAAGGTTTTGACCGTTCTTCGACGTTCTTCATTCGTTCTTCGATCTTCAACGGGTAAGTACCTCGAACCAAGCTTTTCGATTCATTCTATGTACCCATGGTGGTCCACATTGTGTTTTGTATATTTTTATTCTCGTTTCATTTACTTTTTATACCCCCTCTTGACGTGCTTAAGCCATTTTACTTAAGTCATTTCTCGCTTAACCTAAAAATAAAATAAATTTCTACCGATCGTTTGAATTGTATTATCCGTAAACTTCGGTTAAAATGAATTCCGACCGTTCGGTCGTGCCGTAACCACGTTGGAAATCAAAAAAGAAGTAAAAATAATATAATAATCAAAAAAACATCTTTTAGGTAAAATAAAGCGGAAAATCAATCGGACGTTTTCTCTTTGGGATTTCTCATTCTTAACCGAATTGACTAATAACTAAAGTGAAACTAAGGCTAAAATCAACTCGCCTAGTCAAGCTCGTCCATAAAAATAGGTTTTTGAAGTTTGTCATTTCAATTTCTTACTAAGTAAATGGATCGTTTTTCAAGGTCCAACGCCTTAAAATGGTCACCTCTTAAGTAAAAAAGATTCACGCATAAAAAAGAACTATGTAGGTCTGATTTCCTCATCGCAAAATGAGGAATACGTAGGAGCAAAGGGAAACACCCTTGTCGACCACAAAAAAGGAAAAATATAAAAAGGGTATAAAGGATATAAGGACATAAAAGGGAACATAAAAATCAAAGTCATGTTTGCACATTCGATTAAAGGCTGCCGTCCCTTGTGACGGACGTGTGGGGTGCTAATACCTTCCCCGTGCGTAAATACAACTCCCGAACCTTTCACTTAAAAGTTCGTAGATCGCGTCTTTTCCGGTTTTTCCGACGTTTTCCTCAAATAAACGTTGGTGGCGACTCCGCGCGTATTCCTTTCGTGGAACACGCATCCCGCGAGTCACGCGTCGCCCTCCCGCCGAAGGGTAGGTTGCAACACCTATATAACAGCACTAAGGTTCTAGTTTAGGCTCTCTTCTCTCTCTCCTCTCCTCTCTCTCTTTTTCTTTTTAGTTTTAGAGTGCTACTCTCTTTTCCGTTTTAGTCACTTTTCATTTTAGCAATAAAATTTTGTTCTTCAATCTATAATTTCGTTCTTTATTGATTAATGGAAGGCTAAGTCTCCAGCGTTGTTTTCTCTTGAGGATCAAGCACAGTTCTCTTTGAGGTTTTATTATTACTATTAAATTCTGATAAGTTTTTCCTCTTCGCTAATTACTCTGTATTCGTTGCTATTAATTCATGCATGCTTAGTGCTTGATTAATTGTCTCTACGCTTAATGATCTTTCATGCTTAATGATCGTTTATGATTAATTGGTGTATGTGTTGCTTAATCACATAATGAATGCCTTATGTTAAATTTCGCTTAGTAATTTAATTTAGGGTTGGATTAAGTGGTTGAACTAATAAAGGATAAACTCTCGTGACCTAGGATAAGAGACTTGCTTGTGAATCAAGGGGAAGCAACGTGTTTTAATTCTAATATTTTCTAATTCACATCTATTCGCTATTTAATTTACAAAAGCAAACAACCCCCCCCCCCCCAATTCATTACTATTTTCCTACTATCTGTTATGAACATTTGGTTTATCATTGCTCGTTGGGAAACGACCTACGATCACTTCCTAGTTACTGCATTTTAATGTTTATTTGATTCAGGTACGGCCTCGATCTTTCATTCTCACCTGATTCACCATCATCAAGGGAATCCATTACTCAATTGCCTGATGATGCAATCCTACCCCCCAAGGGAATTGGATAAGAGACTCCAAGAAGATTTGGCCAAAGATGCAAGAGAAGGCCCTAGGGTTCTCATGAGCCTTAGGGTAGATTTTGGGCCCATGGGCTAAGTATGAGCCCCCTTATCTTTGTACATATTAGATTAAGGTTTCATTAATTTTGGGTCTTGTATTTAGGGCTCCATAATGTAGGTAGGGTACCCTAGAAATATAGGATTTTTCAGCCCTTGTATTTTAGGGCACCTAGACTAGTTTTTGTATTAGGGGTAGATTTGTAATTTCACATGCACTAGGTGAATATTTGATGTGTGTGTTGGGAAATAAATTTAATTAAATTGGTAGAAGCCCAATCCAATTAAATTTTAGAGGGGGAGGTGAGCATTTGCTTACTACACCCCATTGTCACATCATATAGTCACACTTTGTGCATGTCCTTCATGCTTCACATGTCTCATGACACCTAAGCACACTTAGTGGAGAATCTTGGAATTGATCTTGGATTAGTGGGCTGAACGATAACTAAAATTCACTAATCATAATTAGTGAAATTTTGGCTCCAAAGTTTGGTTCCACAAATTCAATTTCAAATTCAAGTGAAATTAAAATTTCCCTCCAATTTTGTGAGACACTTAGGCTATAAATAGAGGTCATATGTGTGCATTTTTTAAACTTTGATCATTTGAATATTAAACTTCAGATTTCAGAGCTCTTTTAGAGCACAAAATTCCGTGCTCTTCACTCCCTCTCCCTTCATTCATCTCCTTCTTCCTCCAAGCTCTTATCCATGGCCTCCTATGGTGGTGAGCTTCTTCTAGACTCATCTTCTCCTTGAAGTGGCGTCTCCTCTCTCTCTTCCTTCTCCATTCCGCTGCCATTCATCTTCCAAGAAGCAAAGGAATCCATTGATGAAGAAGATACTAGGCCTACAAGCTCCAATGGAGCTTACATCACCTGAAACCATTATCATGGCAAACGAGTAACACCAGAGGATCACCCTTGAGGATTATTCAAGCAGCTTAATGCCGCAATTCTTTACTAGCATTGCACGTCCTGAAGTGCAAGCTCACAACATCAACTACCTGCATTCTTTAATTCATTTAATACAGGGGAATTTATTCCAAGGATTACCTAATGAAGACCCCTATGCACATTTGGCAATGTTCATTGAAATATGCAACACTGTTAAGATTGTCAGTGTGCCAGATGAAGCTATTAGACTCAGCCTATTCTCATTCTCATTGGCAGGAGAGGCCAAGAGGTGGCTTCACTCATTTAAGGGTAACAACCTGAAAACCTGGGAAGAAGTTGTTGGAAAGTTTCTAAAGAAATACTTCCTAGAGTCCAAGACTGCGGAAGGGAAAGCTGCAATCTCTTCATTTCATCAGTTCCTTAATGAATCTCTGAGTGAAGCATTGGAGAGGTTCAGAGGTTTATTGAGAAGAACTCCCACCCATGGGTTTTTCGAGCCAATTCAATTGAATATGTTTATAGATGGGCTGAGACCACAAACCAAACAACTGCTAGATGCTTCTGCAGGGGGAAAAATAAAGCTGAAGACCCCGAAAGAAGCAAATGAGCTAATTGAGAATATGTCAGCCAGTGATCATGCCATTCTGCATGACAAAACCCATGAACCCACCAAGAAAAGCTTGTTAGAACTATCATCACATGACGCTTTATTGGCACATAATAAGTTGTTTTCTAAGCAACTTGAGATTTTAACAGAAACACTTGGTAAGTTGCCAACTAAACTGTCTATTGGTCAACCTACATATTCTTCTGTTTTGCAGGTTACAGGTTGTACCACCTGTGGTAAAACTCATGAAACAGGCCAATGTATTCCCATTAAAGAAAACACTTAAGAAATTCATTATATGGGAAATCAATAGCGACAAGGGTATACTCAAGAAGGATTTTCAGGCTTCCAGCAGGGTCCTTATAATCAACAAGGACAGTGGAGGTCACACCCTGGCAATCAGTTCAACAAAGACCAGGGTGGACCTTCGAACAGGCCAATCCAACAAGGGCCTAACATCTTTGAGAGGACTACTAAGTTGGAGGAAAATTTGACTCAATTTATGCATGTAACAATGTCAAATCATAAAAGCACTGAATCAGCACTGAAGAACCTTGAGGTCCAGGTGGGACAACTGGCCAAGCATATAGCTGACAAGTCATCCAACAATTTTGTGGCAAATACAGAAAAGAATCCCAAGGAGGAATTCAAAGCTGTGATGACAAGGAGTAAGAGGTTTGTAGAGGCTGAGGATGAGGAGAGTGTTGTGCACAAGAAGAAAGTTGTTGAAAAGAAAGGTACTGATGGCAAGAAAAATGGTGAGAGGTGGAAGTAATCAGGAAAAAGGGAAACAAATAATGGTCAAGAAAAAGAAAAAGAAGTAGAAAAAGAAAAAGGAAATAAAAAAATTGAAAAAGATGAAAAAAATGAGAATGAAGAGAAGAGTAAAAGTGATAAAGCTGTGAACGAAGGTATGGAAGTACCATATCCTGTGGTACCTTCCAAGAAGGAGAATAACCGTCATTTGGCAAGATTTTTAGATATTTTCAGGAAACTAGAAATAACCATGCCCTTCGGAGAAGCTTTATAGCAGATGCCACTCTACTCCAAGTTCTTAAAGGATATGTTAACAAGGAAACATAAGTATATTCACCAGGAAAACATCGTAGTGGAAAGAAATTGTAGTGCTGTGATTCAAAGATCCTTCCACCCAAGCATAAAGACTCTGGGAGTGTAACTATTCCTTGTTCAATTGCAGAAGTCACTGTGGGAAAGGCTCTTATTGACCTGGGAGCCAGTATTAATTTAATGCCACTCTCCATGTACAAAAGGTTGAGAGAGTTGGAGATCATGCCCACTAAGACGACTTTATGTTAGTCGGTGAATACGACTAACTTTTGTGTATAAAACTTGTGTAAATTGTATCAAACTCCTCCAATTTATGGATATTTTGTAGTGTTATAATTACTTTTTGTTAAAGATAGGTAATAAATACGTAGTACTCGCATTTTGTGTATTTAATAATCATTTTCTCTCAATTTCAGGATAATTAGGCAAGTTTTGAAGTGCTGATTTTCACCCTCTTGTTCGGCTTCCGGCAAGTGCACCGGATCGCACAAGTAGTATAAAACGATAAGAACCGAGTATCGAACTCTCGGGGAACATGTGTTATTTGGTAAGTTATTTCAGCAAATACATGTCTGGTGGGTAAAGATAAGTGTGAATATGAACAGGTGTATAAACTATCTGTGCAAAAAGAAAGAAAATCACGCGAGAGAAATGATGTGTAAAAAACAAGTAGAAACACGTTGGTCTTCCTAATAGGTGCCTGATGCTGAAAAGATATTCTCTATCTATCAATGCTCATGTGTTCTTATGGTGTCTCCTAAGATACTAAACCCTGATTCCTCATGATAGTTTAGCCTAATCCTGATCAAGCATCGTCCGCAGATTCCTCTTGTAGAACAAAACTCAACCAGGATCGCATTAAGACACACATACACAACTAACTTATCACACCCCGATTCCTCATGATAGTATGACAACTTAGCCCTGTACTATCAAGGACTTTAGAGTCGAACCAGTTTCCACTGTTGAATGACCCTAACAAAGCATGCATCTACGTTATCAAGGTAAAGGCATATTGGAGTGAAAAGTAGATAGCACAGAGAACACACAAAACATCATTAAATAGATAGAAATATATTTACATCAGGTACCTACAGGGAAGATCCAATAGAGGATTTAGCTTTCCATACCAGGAAGTCTTCTTTACAACAAAGAGAAGAACAAGATGAAAGATTGCAAAAATACAAGTGGTGAGGATGTCTCCTTCACCTCTAGGATCTCACAATCACTCACAAACTCATCTCAAGCTCTCAAATTGGCTCCCGCTTCAAGCTCTGGTCTCTGCAGATCTTCACACAGCAAAATCTCTCAAAACTCTCTATAACTTGGACCTTTCTCTCTCTAGAAACTCTAGACATGCAAAGCTCTGAATCCTAGTCTAAACTCCCCCTCTAAAATCTAATTTCAGGCTTAAATAGGTGGCCTTGTGCGTGCTCGTGCGCTTAGCGCAATTATGGACTGCATAGCGCACATTAGTGAATTTTGGCTTAGCGCGTGCCTTTCTCGCTTAGCGGATGAACTGAAGTGGTGCGCTTAGTGAGATGAAGCGGTGCGCTTAGTGAACCTGTACAACTCATCTTCTTCCAGAGCCTTCCTCATGCTTAGCCTATGAGTTGTGCGCTTAGCGGATGCTCCCTAAGCCAGCAAATTGGCTTAGCGAGAAAGTGAAAAACAACACTTTTCAAAGCTTGCCTAATTAACCTGAAATTGAGGGAAAATGATTATTGAACACACAAAATGGAAGTACTAAGTATTTATTACCTATAATTAACAGGAAATACTTATAACACTACAAAATAATCATAAATTGGAAGAGTTTGATACAATTTATACAAGTTTTATACACAAAAGTTAGTCGTATTCACCGACTAACACCTCTCGCTAAGCCAATTTGTTGGCTTAGCAAGCTATCCACTGAGCGCAACAATCCTCGTCTAAGCACGAGGAAGAATCTGGAAGAAGGATGAGTTGTGCTTGTTCACTGAGCGAAGGGCCATCACGCTAAGTGCACCGCTTCAGTACATCCGCTGAGCGAGAAAAGTCACGCTAAGCCGAAATTCACTAATGCGCGCTAAGCAGTTCAGAATTGCGCTAAGCACAAGAGCACAAACAAAGCCACCTATTTAAGTCTGAAATCAGATTTTGGAGAGGAGTTTGGCCTTTTCTTGAAGCTTTTGCATGTCTAGAGAGTTTTAGAGAGAGAAAGGTCCAAGTTTTAGAGAGTTTGAGAGATTTTGCTGTGTGAAGATCTGCAGAGACCAGAGCTTGAAGAAGAAGTTGTCCTGAGAGCTTGAGATGAGTTTGTGAGTGATTGTGAGGTCCTAGAGATGGAGGAGACATCCCCACTACTTGTATTTCTGCAATCTTTCATCTTCTCTTCTCTTTGTTGTAAAGGAAGCTTCTCAATTATGGAAAGCTAAATCCTCTGCTGGATCATCCATGTAAGTACTTGATGTAAATATCTTTTTTTATCTATTTAATGATGTTTTGGGTGTTCACTGTGCTATCAGAACTTCATTCTACCATGCTTTTTCCTTGATCACGTAGATGCATGTGTTTTTAGAATCATTCAACAGTGGAAACTGGTTTGATTCTTAGAACTTGATAGGACAGGGCTAGTTTGTCGTATTGCCAAGAGGGATCGGGGTACAGTAACCTAGCTGTGTAGAAGAAAGCTTTATGATGATGAATCAAGATGATTCAAGTAGTTTTAATGATGACAAAGATGATGACAAAAAGCCCAAAGAATGATTTCAAGATTGAGTCAACAAGTTCAAGATCAAGATTAATTTCAAGTTTCATGAGAAGAAATCAAGAAGATTCAAGAATCAAGAGAATTTTGATTTCAAGATTCAAGAGAAGATGAATTCAAGATTCAAGAGAAGAAATCAAGAAGACTTCACAAGGGAAGTATTGAAAAGATTTTTCAAAAAACATAGCACAGTTTTGTTTTTCAAAAGAGTTTTTCTCAAAATTTTCTAAGTTACCAGAGTTTTTACTCTCTGGTAATCGATTACCAGTTTCCTGTAATCGATTAACAGTGGCAAAGTTTGATTTCAAAAGCTTTTAACTGAATTTGCAACATTCCAATTGATTTCAAAATGGTGTAATCGATTACAAGATACTGGTAATCGATTACCAGTGTATCTGAACGTTGAAATTCAAAATCAATTGTGAAGAGTCATATCCTTTCATAAAAAGCTTTGTGTAATCGATTACATGGTTTTGGTAATCGATTACCAGTGACAAGTTTTGAATGAAAAGTCAATGGATGTAACTCTTCCAATGGTTTTCAGGTTTTCTCAAGGTCATAACTCTTCCAATGATTTTCTTGACCAGACATGAAGAGTCTATAAAAGCAAGACCTTGACTTGCATTTCAATAACACTTACAACTTTTCTAATTTACTTTTGAATATCTTCTTCTTCTTCTTCCTTTGCCAAAAGCTTTCTAATTTTTCTGGTTTCCAAACTTTGTTCTTTCACAGAAAACAAAAGTGTGTTATTCATCTTTTTCATTCTCTTCTCCCTTTGCCAAAAAGAATTCGCCAAGGACTAACTGCCTGAATTCTTTTTGTGTCTCTCTTCTCCCTTTTCCAAAAGAATGAAGGACTAACCACCTGAATTCTTTTGTGTCCCTCTTCTCCCTTTGCCAAAAAGAATTCGACAAGGACTAACCGCCTGAATTCTTTTTGTGTCTCTCTTCTCCCTTTTCCAAAAGAACGAAGGACTAACCGCCTGAATTCTTTTTGTGTCTCTCTTCTCCCTTTTCCAAAAGAACGAAGGACTAACCGCCTGAATTCTTTTGTGTCTCCCTTCTCCCTTTTCAAAGAATTCAAAACGACACAGTCTGAGAATTCTTTTGATTCTTCCCTTTCCCTTAAACAAAAGATTTCAAAGGACTAACCGCCTAAGAATTCTTTTGTATCCCCCATTCACAAAGTTTCAAAGGTTTAACCGTCTGAGAACTTTGTCTTAACACATTGGAGGGTACATCCTTTGTGGTACAAGTAGAGGGTACATCTACTTGGATTATTGTAACTGAGAACAAGAGAGGGTACATCTCTTGTGGATCAGTTCAAGTGGAGGGTACATCCACTTGGTTGTTCAAAGAGAACAAGGGAGGGTACATCCCTTGTGGATCTTTGCTTGTAAAGGATTTTACAAGGTTGAAAAGAAATCTCAAGGACTGCAGGTCGCATGGGGACTGGATGTAGGCACGGGTTGTTGCCGAACCAGTATAAAATTCTTGTGTTTGTCTTCTTCTTCCCTACACTTTTAATTTCCGTTGTGCACTTTTAATTATCGCTTTTACTTTTGGTTAAGTTTCAATTACTGTTCTTTACTTTCTTAACTTAGTAGTAAAAGCCTAATTAAATCTAGTAACATTAAGAAGGATAGATTTTTTAAATAGTCAAGGTACATTAATAATTAATTCAACCCCCCCCCCTTCTTAATTATTTCGAGGCCACTTGATCCAACAAGCTGTTGTATGTTTGTCTTAATGCGGTCTTGGCCGAGTTTAGTCCAACAAGAGGAATCTGCGGACGATGCTTGATCAGGATTAGGCTAGACTATCATGAGGAATCGGGGTTTAGCATTTCAGGAGACACCATAGAACACATAAGCATTGTTAAGTAGAGAATATCCTTTTAACATCATCCACCTATTAGGAAGACCAACGTGTCATCTTTCTATCTTTACACATCATTACTCACGTGATTTTCCTTTTAATAGTTAGTTTACACACCTGTTCATAGTAAACACATCTCTTTTTATACTAGACACCTATTCACTGATATAGCTTTACCAAGTAACACAAGTTCCCCGAGAGTTCGATACTCGGTTCTTACCATTTTATACTACTTGCGCGATCTAGTGCACTTGCCAGAAGCGAACACTTTACAACTTGCTGACCGCTCCATTGCCATATCATATGGAGTAATTGAAGATGTGTTGGTCAGAGTGAAACATTTTATCTTCTCGGCAGACTTTGTGGTAATGGATATCTATGAAGATACTAACATTCCTGTAATATTGGGAAGGTCATTCATGTTAACTGCAAGCTGCATAGTTGATATAGGTAGAAAGAAGTTGGAGATGGGTTTTCAAGATCAAAAAATTGATTTTGATTTATTTGTTGAAAACAATTCTGCTCTAGAACAAAATGTTTGCTTACAGGTAATGGAAGTGGGTCAAGAGGTTTTGGAGGTAGGAACCAAAACATGATATCACCCATTGAGGTAAAAGTGTAATACCCTGGTATATATATCTACATATTATTGGTAATTATGTTTGATGTTTGATTATATTTGTTGTGTTATTTTTATCCGTAATTATTTTCAAGGTGGTTAATTTAGTTAATAGAGAGGTATGGGTAGATAAGGATCTAGCTTCTCAAAGAAGCCTCTTGAGAAAGCTTCTCAAAGAAGCCACGAGGAAGCTTCTTGATGAAGCCTCTTAATGAAGCTTCTCAAGGAAGCTACATGAAGCTGCCTCGATAAAAATGCTACTTGGCCTTTGTTAACCGTTGGATCTTCCCGAAATTTGGTTTGCAGCTTCATAAGACAATTTTCCACGATCTGACCGTTGGGATCGTAGAGAAGATGTCTGGAGTGTGCACGAAGTTTCTGTTCCCGAGAGCATTGTTCACTTGTGCATTTTGAGCCTTGTAGTCCAAGTAGCTTAGGTAAAACGCCATTTTCTTCTCCTTCTTTCTTCCAAAACCATTTCCAACGTCCCAAGCACTTTCTCCATCACCCACAACCACCATTAGCCACCACAAACCGCCGTTGTTCTCTGTTGAAACCCCACACCGAGAGGAACCCTTCAACCGAAGCGGAATCTTCCAACTTGGCTTGCGGTTTCGATAGAGAATGAAACTCAAATCTGACCTTTCATTTTCCTTCGAGGTAACCATGGTTCTATGCTTGTTCCTTGTTAGTTTCAACTTGTCTTTGCTTCTTTTCTGACTTTGGAACCGCCATTGCATGTCTTATGCTTCCTTTGAAAAACCCTAGAGCAAAGAGACTTTGTAAAACGTTATCTTTTCATGAAATGGATGTTATTTTTGTGACCTTCACTGAACCCCGGTCACGTTGGCATGATCAAAATTTCAAAATGATGTCCCTTTGTAAAACCCGAAATGCTCTCAGCCCTTTCATGTAGTGATGTGGGTGTTTGACCCAGAGCATTGTTATTAGCTTTGTTTTCTTAAATCCATATTAAGTCTCCTTCGTTTTGGTATGGTAGAGGATTGCATGGAACCAACGAGCGGAGAAGACAAAGAAATCTCCAAGTGGCGTGACGAGGAACCCGTGGGTAGCTCACAATAGGTGAGGGGAGTTTATTATAAAATTTACCGTTTTAGCACCATAGTTAGGGTCAAGGAACCTACCTATGAGGATAACTGTCTATCCCTATTGCATGCTGATTTTTCTTTTATAGAAAACGATGTTTTAAACTAATGGGATGCGATGAAATTGTTATTGATATGCATGTTGGTTTTTCAGGAAAAACTATGTTTTGACGAATGGGATGCGTATATATATATATATATATATATATATATATATATATATATATATATATATATATATATATATATATATATATATATATATATTGTGATGGATGATATTCTTGTCTTTATTTGATTTGTGTTGTTTGAAGACCTGTGAGTGTGAATCTCAGGCATGAAAGAAATATATATGTGCAGAATGCGATTTGTTGTTGATGTCACTATTGAGGATTTTAATTGATATGTGATGATAATGATAGTTATGATGATATTGATTTGAGATGACGTTGTTAATAAAGACCATGTCAACATGAATTGTTGTTATTGTTGATGAATATGTGAATATGAAATGAGGTTGTTGTTGTTGTTGATAACATCATTGAGACGAGATGATATTTATGTTGAGAATGACATGGAAATGGAATGTTGATTGATGTTGGAAATGCATTGGCATGTGCATGTTGTGTATGTTCGTGGGGGGCGAAGTGCACTGACCTTCCAGGGTCTTTGGCACTTGCTTTGGGCCATGTTCATACGTTGGATGTTGTGTATGCTCGTGGGGGGCAAAGTGCACTGACCTTCTAGGGTCTTTGGCACTTGCTTTGGGCCACGTTCATACGTTGTATGTAGTGTATGTCATGGGGGGTAGAGTGCACTAACCTTGTCGGATGGCCCAGATGTGGGTGACAAGCGTGGTTAGAGAATCTAAGCATTTCTGAGGGGATGCTTAGGTGCTTTAATTGGTCCATGGTCTTTGGCACTTACTTTTGGCCATGTTCATATCTCATATGACATAGGAAATAGAGTAGCTGTGACAGAGTGTAATTTGTACTGAGGAGGCATGTCACCTGGTAGGGAACTCCTTTGGGCTCCCAGACTGATCACCTATGGGAGGGGGGCAGTTACATGCACAACCGGGTGGTCTTGACGAACTCTGCATGGTTCCCTAAGTGAGAGTGTCGTGTGGACACGCTTAGGCTATTTCCTGAGATTTGGTTGTTGGTACATACCACATTGCATCTGAGAGTTGAGTCAGGTGCACGCATAATTTTGTGCAGTCTTGATTGGATCCATGGATGGATGATGAGAAATTGTTAAATATGGATGATGAGTAATTGTTGAATGTGGATGATGAATAATTGTTGGATGTGAGTGTTGAATAATGAATATTGTGTAAGCTCATAATGTTTGCCTATGTTTCTTTCTAATTGTGGTTATTTGGAATTGGTATTGGTTTTTTTTATAATGAACTCACCCTTGCAATTTTGTATCGTGTGGTTGATACCTGTGATGATCACGTGTTCGTGGAAGCAGAATGACAGCAGCAAGGTGCAGGGAGTAAGATTCTGGTGAGGAGCCGCCGAGCCGACGTGATGACGTTGGCATTATTTTGGGAGAGATTTGTGTTTTGTAATCAACTCCTTCGTAGTTGGCTTTCAAGTTTTATTTTGTTGAGTTAAAGATGTAAACTTGGATTTTAATTATATGTATGAACAGATTTAATTTTCCATCATGTGGATGACGTGTACTAAGTTGTTGTTCCTATATACATTTATATATTCATCTAAGTAAACGTGTATGGTTTAGTGAATGTGTGTTGGGACGAAATTACTTCTATTTTCATAAGCAAAATTCAAGGAGTTCTTTTTATAAAAATTGAAATTATTGCATATTAGAGTGTTGATATCGTAGCGACGAGGCGGGTCGTTACAAAAAGCGTCAAGTTAATGATGTTAAAGAAGCGCTTCCTGGGAGGCAACCCAATTTTAATTTCTGTTATCTTTGTTTTTCATGCATTATATCATGTGGAACTTGCTTTATAATCTGTACATTGGAGTATATCAGCTTATCCTTGAATGTTAGATAAAAGGGTTTCAATTTCTTGAGAAAGGGACTGAAAAATAACTCAGAAAATATTTTCTGAAAAATAGTCCTTTCGCTAAGCGCAAGCCTCGTGCTAAGCGCATCTTTGGTCATGTGCTAAGCCGCGAGTCTCAAGCGCTTAGCGCTCAACCCTTACATCTTTGGCTGATTCGGTCCACTAAGCTGGCCAAGGCTGAGCTAAGCCAATTTCAATTCTATCTGAATTTGGCTAAGCGACTGCCTGACCGCTAAGCATGTTGTATTCTTTGGCTAAGCGCGACTCATTGCCACCAAGCTCATTTCCTTGCAGCCAGAATTGGGGTTCAGGGAGCTAAGTGCCACTTATGGCAGCTAAGCTCAAATGCTTGTGGCAGTGTTAGCGTTAAGCGATTCCTTTTCCACTAAGTGCATGCTCCTCTGTACTCAAGATGCATCATTTTAGCTAAGTCGGCCCAAAGCCCGGCTTAGCGAGAGTTGCAGGTTTTTTGATCTGTAGAACTCGCTAAGCGGTCTTATCCGCGTTCTAAGCCAAGCCCTTTGTGCTAAAAAAAATTGATTTTGAATTTCAAACGTCGGCTAAGCGCGCAAATCCGCTAAGTGAGCCTCATTGAGAAACCAAACATCTCTCTAGCTCGCTTAGCGCAACGGTCCGCTAAGCGAGAAGGTCGAAAACTGCTTAAGTGAGTATAACGGCAGTTACACTCACAATTGCCAGATTTTGCAAACCTTTTCTCTGCATTCTCTCTCTCCAAAAATTTGCGCACCTTGCATCTATGCTTTCTTTTTGCATTGTCTACTTCCAATCACAAAGCATCAACGATACAAGTAAGTTCCATACTTCCATTTCTCTTTTACTTTGTTGAACTTTAGGGTAGAAAACCTTAGATTTGTATAGATTATTTTGGGAACATTGCATGTTTGATATGCCTTTTAGAGGCTTGAAAAATGCAAGAAAACGAATTGTGTTTTCTGCATTTTTCTGGAAAACGCGATGAACTCGCTAAGCAAGCATGCAGCACTAAGAAAGTTCCTCAGTATTCATTGAATATACGCGTTCTTGGAAGAACTCGCTAAGTGCGCCTACCGCGCTAAGCGAGTTCATCTTTTAAGGATGAACACACATCCTCTTGTTGAGATGCTTGTGGCTAAGCGAGGCTGAATCGCTAAGCCTAGGTAACTTAGTCAAATTATTTGTTGGAAGTCACGCGCTAAGCTGAGCTTACTTGAGCTAAGCGCATTTCATTGCGGCAAATCCCATACTTAGTATATTTTCTGAAGTGTATGGTGCTGCTAAGCGTGAACCTTGAGAAGCTTAGCACAAATCCTTGCGACAGACGTTAGGCTTAGCGGGTACTTGCCAGCTAAGCCAATTATGCAGAAGCTGAATTTCTGCAACTTCCACTAAGCGGTAGTGTGTTTTTTGTGAATTCCAGCTAAGCGGACGAGGTCTTGCTAAGCGCATAATGTCTTTTTCAATTTACTTTTTCAATCTCTAAACTTGAATAAATTTGGTGTAAGAAGTTTTGAGTTCTTTTTAGTTGCAGATGGCATCAAGAAAGAGGTCTAGAACCGATGACATCTCTTCATCATCTATCCCAGCTCCTCAGTCAGCAGCCATAGGACCAGATGTCCAACACTCGCAAACCTTAGTCCCTATGCTACAAAGCTTATTCAGAGGACAACTTATTATCATGCCCAGCCTGCGAGAGTTGGCTCACAACAGGCCAATCATATCTATGGAGCATTTTCTTGAGCAAGTAGCCTGGCCTGAAGCTCAACTTCCATTGGTGAGACCCAATGAGGCTACTCCTCCTGAGCCCGCACCGGCACGGGTTGAACCAATGCCAGCTGAGCCACGATCTCCAGTGGTGAATCCACCTCCTTCTCCTGAGCTTGAAGTAGTTCCCCCATCTCCATCTCTGATTATCATCTCTGATGCATCATCGGATGAAACTACTGCCCTCCTGATTCACCAACTGGAGAAACAGCTAATCCCCCTGATTCCCCAGTTGGAGGAATTGCCGATCTTTCTAATTCTTCATCTAGAGAAGTTTTTACTCTCACTGATTCCCCAGTTTAGACACTGTTGACACTGTTGATTCCTTAGGATGCTTTTGCTTTTTGGATTATTATTATTATTATAAATATAGTTTCAGTGCAGTATTTCTTTTATGTTTATATACACTGCTAGTTTTGTTTATGATTAATTGGTTTGCTCATTCTAAAGCATTTAGAATAGTTTGACTTGATTTTGATGATTATGCAGTGAAACACTTTTATCCTTTTGTGAAAATTGGTGTATGATTTGATTTTGAATTGAATGCATGATTGTGATGGAGTTTTTGTTTCTTTTCATAAGTTTGAGCAAATGTGCATGTTAGACAAAGAAAGAACAATAAAGTGAACTTACAATTAGAATTGTTAGTCAGTAGACAGATTGATTGAGAAAGAAAAGCTTGAACCAAAACCGGTGAGAGTGTGATCTTAAACTATGAGTGAATGACTAGCTGTGAGTAATAGTCTTTGCATCAATCTCTGAATTTTAGAATGAACTGTATAAATGAGGACATGATGAAGGCCATGATTGTGCATATACAAGCCTTTTGACCGAAAAGCTTACCTTGAATGATAATTGTATCCTTTGCACCCTTTATGAGTTGAATGATATTGTCAAAAATTTGAACCCTGAATTAAATAATTATCTCCAAATACCTTGTTTAGATTCTAGGGGAGCATATGGTTCAAGGAAAATTTACCCTAAATTTGGGGGAATGGAGTTGATTGGGATGTAGAGTAAAAGGTAAAGCATCAGCACACTCAACAAATAAGTTGTATGTTAAAAATAAAAAAATAAAAAGAGCAATCAAAGAAAATATGTGTTGTTATAATAAGGTCAGAACCATATGAAAGTGAAAAGCTAGTGAGCAAGCTAATTATATTGAAAAGATAACTTGGATAAGTCTAGGATTTATGCTCTCTTAGCATCTAAGCCTTTGAATCCTAGAAAAACCAATGAACTTTTGTAGCCAAGCCTCACTACGAGCCTGGGAAAGTCCTTCTAATTATGTTTATACATTTTTAACTTTATGGCATGAGATAAAGTTCAAAGATTGGACCTCTTGCTAGTTGTTATTAATGAATAACTTAAACACTTGTGCATGAGTGAAATAGTAGTCGTGAGCTGTAGTTTAAGCTACTTTCCTTAATATCTGTCTTATGCCTAACTTCATCTAATTGTACAGGTTACATTTTATTTTTCTCTTTTAATAACTGCATATTTTGTGAAAAACAACTGATGAGAGCATTTTGCTTCATTCTTGTGTCATGCAATCAGTGACTTTTGCTGCATACACCTTTGTACATAATAACTGCATGCTATTGTCACCTGGGGACCAGTGAAATGTTCTTTATTTGCTTGAGGACAAGCAAAACTATAAATTTGGGGGAGTTGTTAGTCGATGAATACGACTAACTTTTGTGTATAAAACCTATGTAAATTGTATCAAACTCCTCCAATTTATGGTTATTTTGTAGTGTTGTAACTACTTTTGGGTAAAGATAGGTAATAAATACTTAGTACTTCCATTTTGTGTGTTTAAAAATCATTTTCTCTCAATTTTAGGTTAATTAGGCGAGTTTGTATAGAGTGTTGATTTTCACCCTCTCGCTAAGCCAACCTGTCAGCTTAGCGAGCCATCCGTTGAGCGCAACACTCCTCGGCTGAACGTGAGGAAGAATCTGGAAGAAGGATGAGTTGTGCATGTTCGCTGAGCGAAGGGCCATCCCGCTAAGCGCACCGCTTTAGTCCATTTGTTGAGCGAGAAAAGCCCGCGCTAAGCCAAAATTCACTAATGCGCGCTAAGCGGTTCAAAATTGCGCTAAGCGCACGAGCATGAACAAAGCCACCTATTTAAGCCTGAAATCAGATTTTTGAAGGGAGTTTGGCCATTTTTCTCAAGAAGCTTCTACATGTCTATAGAGTTCTAGAGAGAGAAAGGTCCAAGTTCAAGAGAGTTTGAGAGATTTTGTTGTGTGAAGATCTGCAGAGACTAGAGCTTGAAGAGGAAGTCGTCCTGAGAGCTTAAGATGAGTTTATGAGTGATTGTAAGGTCTTAGAGGTGGAGGAGACATCCCCACTACTTGTATTTATGCAATCTCTCATCTTTCTCTTCTCTTTGTTGTAAAGGAAACTTCCTAGTTATGGAAAGCTAAATCCTCTGTTGGATCTTCCTTGTAGGTACTTGATGTAAATATCTTTTTATCTATCTAATGATGTTTTGTGTGTTCTTTGTGCTATCAGTATTTCATTCTAGTATGCTTTTACCTTGATCACGTAGATGCATGCTTTGCTAGGATCATTCAACAGTGGAAACTGGTCTAATTCTTAGAACTTCATAGGACAGGGCTAGTTTGTCATACTATCATGAGGGATCGGGGTACAATAATCTAGTTGTTGTATGCTTGTCTTACTACAGTCCTGGTCGAGTTTAGTCCAACAAGAGGAATCTGCGGACGATGCTTGATCAGGATTAGGCTAGACTATCAAGAGACCTTGCCTTTGTTGGACCTTGCCTTTGTGAAATGTTGTCAATTTCTGCTTCTCCACTTTACTTATTTCCTTCTCTTCCTCTTTAGCTAATACTTCATTTTTTTTATTTTTTTCAACTACTTTTTCATCACTTATTTTCACAACTCCTTCATTTGTCTTGTTCTCACTAAACTCATTTTCATCCTTCAAACCAACCATTGTCCCCCTCCCAATCGTAACTACCTTACACTGTTCTCTTGGGTTGACCTCTGTGGTTGCTGAGAAGGATCCACTTTCGTGCTCTGACATTTGTTTTACCAGTTGTCCACCTCTTGATTTTTCATAGAAGCATCAGTGTTCTTTTGGTTTGAGATGGATACCTGCATAAACTAGTTTAAAGTATTTTCCATCTTGGACAATCTGTCTGGTTGAGCTTATTGTTGTTGTGGACCCTTATTTGAAGAACCTCCATAAGAGTTGTTAGAAGGACCTGCAAAAGAAGTATTATTTGAACCATAGTATGCATTATTATGTGGTCTCCAGCCAAAAGGATGATTTGAACTTAAGCCACCCTTATAGCCTTGGTAGCTTCCTTGAAAGTTTTGTTGAGGTCTGGCTTGGTTCTGCAAATAATGGGCCTCTTCTTCTTGTTATCCATTACTAGGTGTTGAACAGTGGCCATTTTGATGGTTACCTTCACAAAAATCACATCTCAAAATTTGTTGAACTTGGTGAGCTTAATGTGTTTTTTGTGGTCCACCTTGGAGATATTGCTAAGGAAGTTGGCCTATCTGCTTTGTTAAGGCCTCAATTTGTTGCTTTAAGAGTTTGTTTTGTGCTAGAATTGCATTTCGAGTGTCCAGCTCCATTATACCTTTTCTTTGAGTTTAAGCTCTATGATCGAGGCCGTACTCGAATCAAATAAACATTAAAAATGCAGTATCTAGGAAGTGATCCTAGGTCGTCTCCCAACGAGCAATGGTCAACCAAATATCCATAACAAATAGTAATAAAACAGTAACGAATTGGGGAGTTGTTTGTTTTTGTAAATTAAACAGCAAGCAAATTTGAATTAGAAAATAACATAATTAAAACATGTTGTTTCCCCTTGATTCACAAGCAAGTCTCTTATCCTAGGTTACGAGAATTTATCCTTAATCAGTTCAACCACTTAATCCAACCCTAAATTAAATTACTAAGCGAAAATTAACATAAGGCTATCATTATGTGATTAAGCAACACATACACCAATTAATCATGAACGAAACTGATCATTAAGCATGAACGTAAATTAAGCACAGAGACAATTAATCAAGCACTAAGCATGCATGGATTAATAGCAACAAATACAGAGTAATTGGTGAAGAGGAAAAACTGATCAAAATTCAATAGTAATAACAAAACCTCAAAGAGAGTTGTGTTTGATCCTCAAGAGAAAACAAAGTTGGAGACTTAGCCTTTCATTAATCAAAAGAAAACGAAATTGTAGATTGAAGCAAAAACGAAATTGCAGAAAATGAATTTTATTCTACGTGAACAGTGCGCACGAACAGTAAAAACTGGAATTCTAAAACCCTAGAATTATTCTCCTCTTCAAAAAAACTCCCTAAACTAAAACCCTGGTGTTGTTATATAGGTTCTCAGCCCCAAAGCTTACAAATCTGTTTTAAGTCCAAGCTCATAAACGAAATAAAATAAAATTTGGACAAGATAAGATAAGATTGGATGAAATAAAATTTGGATAAAATAAAATCTAGATGGAATAAAATCTGGATAAGATAAGATTTGATAAAATAAAATTGTTTGCTTTCTTCAAGTCCAAGCCCAATTTCGGATTCAAGCCCAATTTCTTATAATTCTCCTGAAATTAAATTAAAAACACAAAATTAGTCAAGTAGGCCCAAATGATAAAACTGCATAATTAATTTGACAATTAAGGCTAATCAGTAATTAAAATGGTGACAAAAAGGGTTAAGAAATAAGAGAAAATAATGACACATCACTCTATCATGATGACTTTGATAATCACTGGCTGCTATGGAGTCAATGATTACTATGGCTTCCTCCGGACTCTTGGACATCATACTGTCTCCAGTTGAGGCATCAAGGATCATCTTGGTTTGAGGTTTCAAATCACTATAGAAGATATGTAGCTGTGCAGCATCATCAAAGTTATGGTTCGGGCACCTCCACAACAAAGCTTTGAATCTTTCCCACGCCTCAAAGAGGTTTGTCAAATCCTTGGGAAAATGTCACGATGGCAGATTTTGCGCTGATAAATCTTGAAGGAAGAAAGAACTTGGCTATGAATTTCTCCTCCACCTCTTCCCAAGTGTTGAGGCTTTTATTTGGATGTGATTGGACCAGAGATTCAAGAGAAGGCCCTAGGGTTCTCATGAGCCTTAGGGTAGATTTCGGGCTCATGAGCTAAGTTTGAGCCCGCTTATCTTTGTACATATTAGATTAAGGTTTCATTATTTTTGGGCCTTGTATTTAGGGCTCCATAAAATAGGTAAGGTATCCAAGAAATGTAGGATTTTTTAACCCTTGTATTTTAGGGCACATAGACTAGTTTTTGTAGTAAGGGTAGTTTTGTAATTTCATATGCATTAAGTGAATATTTGATGTGTGTGGTTGGAAATAAATTTAATTGAATTGGGAGAAGCCCAATCCAATTAAATTTTAGAGGAGGAGGTGAGCATTTGCTTACTACACCCCATTGCCACATCATATAGTCACACTTTGTGCATGTCCTTCATTAGTGGAGAATCTTGGACTTGATCTTGGATTAGTGGGCTGAACCATAGCTAAAATTCACTAATCATAATTAGTGAAATTTTGGCTCCACAAATTCAAGTGAAATTTGAATAGAAATTCAAATTTCCCTCCAATTTTGTGTGACACTTAGGCTATAAATAGAGGTCATGTGTGTGCATTTTTTTCAACTTTGATCATTTGAAAATTAAACTTCAGATTTCAAAGCTCTTTTAGAGAAAAAAATTCCGTGTTCTTCTCTTCCTCTCCCTTCATTCATCTCCTTCTTCCTCCAAGCTCTTATCCATAGCCTCCTATGGTGGTGAGCTTCTTCTAGACTCATCTTCTCCTTGAAGTGGCGTCTCCTCTCTCTCTTCCTTCTCCATTCCGCTGCCATTCATCTTCCAAGAAGCAAAGGAATCCATTGATGAAGAAGATCCTAGGCCTACAAGCTCCAATAGAGCTTACATCAAGCATAGTCACCAAGAGTCCTCCTTGGTGGTCTATTTCCTTCTTCTCCTCGATCAACCATGTTATTTTTTATAAGTGGCTTATCAGTTGAAAGATAATCAGAAGAAGAAGACTTACCTGGTGTTTTAGTGGTTGCTTGTTTCTTTTTCTTCCTATTCTTCCTTCTTTTGAGTCTTGGTAATTTCTGGATCAAATGGTGATTTATATGCAAGAAATTTGCCTCGCATAAAGGAAAAAAGAACACACTACAACAACCCGTAAGCACCAAGGTTAGTGATAATAAAAGTAAGAGAAAATGTATACAAGATAAAAATGAAAGAAATAAATACAAAAGTAAGAAAAAATAAAAGAGGGAATTTATACAAAATGAAAAGAAATTTACAAAGTAAAATAGCCTATCAAACTGAAAGTTTAAATCCGAAAGAACTAAGTGGATGACTCAAGTCCCCGACAACGGCGCCAAAAACTTGTTAGGACTTTTGGCAAGCATACCAATTGTTGTTGTAGGTTTCACATTTATAAAAGATTTGATCTCCACAGGAACTTGAGTTTACTTAATTCATTCGAATAAAGGTAATCAGTTTAATAGTTATGTATAAATTTAATTGAATGTCATTGGTTTTGGTTTGATTAACTAAAGACAACTTAAAGTAAAAGAAAAGTAAAAATAACGGATTGACGAAAATAACAGAAATACAAAAAATACTGAAATAACGGAATTTAGTGTGTCAAAAATACGCAAATTATGAAAATAATAATAGCGACTTTAATTAATTTAAGAAAACATAGGATTGGATTTCATCGTTCATACCCTTAGTATCCTAATAAGATTAACATGTATAAATCATTTTCTAACTTTACTGATGCACACATTGTTATTCCAAGTCGATTCTTTGCACTTGGAACCTAAGAATATTTACTAAATATCAATCCCTCGCTTATGCAGTAAATATCCCAGCATTACAATTATATTCTTGTGCTTTTTGCAATCAAAACGTTATGCTTTATTCCTAGCAATGTAACATAAAGAGTAAAATCATTCAGTTCAAATTCTAAGATTACTTTCCAGTCTCACTTAGAATCCAATTTCATGACACTAGTGATCAAATAGTAACAAGAGAAATGATGAAGGAAGTGATCCACGATCACAATTCTGCAACGCCTCAGCTCCACTTTTCCTCTTCTTCTTTTTTCATTTTTCTCTCTGGTTTCAGGCTGCTGGATTTGTTTTCCTCTTCCCCTGCATTGGTATTTATAGAAAAAGCCATTTAGTGCAAGGTAGTTTATAACAAAATTATTACAATTAAAGGATAAGTGCTAACAATTTAATCCCAAAAATAACTGAAATTTGGCACTTATCACATATTCCCAGCTGCCATGCCTACGCACTCTACTTCTAGTAATTGCACTAAACAACATCTTTGAGCCTTTTCTAACCTTTCTTCAAAATCTATTGCCAATTCGTCAACCATTTGCCTTTTGTTCATAAAATCGGCTTCAGTAGTAAGAATTAATATTGTTTTGTTAATCACACATATGAGAATTCCTTGCTCAAAAATAATATATTCATTTGTACGTTTATCATAAAAAAATCTATAGTTACTTTAGGTTAAGGCCTATAAAATCATAAAAGCATCTTTCCATGTGTGCCTAGTTTTGTATCCATTCCAGTGGTAAATTTGAGTATCAAGTAAAAGCTACCACTATCAAAGAAAGAGGAAAAAGTTGAAACTTATGGAACTCATTATGACTGGTTTCATACTCGATTTGTTATCCTTAATAGAAAAAGTGGACAAATCTGGTGTCCTATACCGCTTCGGCAATGGCATCATACAGTCCACCCATTTTGGATATGGTTTGTTGTACATGGACCTCTTCATTGGTTTTAGCTAAATGCTAAAATACGTCCTCATGGTGTCGAATAGCAATTCAAACGTTAGTTATTCAAAAATAAGAGAGACAAATAGAATTTGAATAAGACGGTACATGTACACTTCCCTTTTTCGTCATACTCAGTATTTTAGACTAGACGCATGAGTTTACCTTAAGACAGTGTGTTATATTGATTTACATAAGAGTGGACGCTCACTTGATATAGCATGCTAGACGCTAGATTAAAACAAAGCATACTTTCTGTAGTTATGGAGGATAGTGAGTGCTGTGAATTCCTTTAACATGATAATCATGTCCGCTTGTCAAAACTCATTAGAATATCAATAATTTATATTTGTTGTTATGCATCAAAATCTAAGGTGGATGAGACGCTTGGTCGTCCAAACCTAACATGTAGGAAAAACTCGGTTAGTATAATCATTTGCACTTGCTTTCCCCACAAAGGTAGCGGCCAACGAATTACTAACATTGATGGGCATATAACTCGTATTGGCTACTAAGGGTGTTGGGGTAAACCCCATCTAGCCGCCAATTGGTTGGACTCTATTTAGTATTCATGCTGATGTCATAGTCGACAAAGTTGCTTGCCATTTATACATAAAAGCCATATTCAGATGGACCAATGGGATTGATCCTGCCTGAATTGGCCCAGTCAAATATGGAGAATCAAGATTAATTACCTAATTTGTCACTTCTGGATTTCTAGGCACAAACAAAGCAAAATTCTCGCCAACATCTGCCTTTCTTGCCTCCAATTCCTTAGATTGCTTCATCTCTTTTTGCACCATAGGTTTGACTATTTCGACTAACTATCCAGATAGCTTATACATGATATCATGTATCCACAAGTCTTTATATATGCTGCCGAATGAACGAAGTAGTCATGATAGTGGGCGTTTCCTTAGGCATACTAGCAACAACAGGCACCACAATTGACGTAATTGATTCAACATGATTCCAAAATTTAAATGAAGAATCAATGGATTTGATTGTCAAGATAGGAAATCTACCTCTTGACCTTTTGTGGGCTCTCAAGTTACTAAAAAAAGCACTTGATTTTAGGTGAATCTAATGGGAATATGAACAAACTAAAATAAAAGCGAAATTCGAAAGCAAGCAGTAAATTCGTTCGACAAAGATAACTGGAAAATAATTACATTGATTGGTTGTTTTTGGTTGAAGGTCCCTACTTCTGAAACATATATATATATATATATATATATATATATATATATATATATATATGCACACTTTAAAATCTAAACCAACTTAATCAAAATTGTGTCTTGTCCATGTTCGTACATTACTCCTTCCTTTTTCAACTACTTCGACTAATTTACTCACATTTCGACTAAGTAGCAACGTAGTGCACCTCCCATGTTCCAATCTTTTAGGAACTACTCCTAGATCTTGGGGTTCTTCACATACATAACCATTTTTATCCAATATCCAGAGATCTTAACTTCACTTTCAATTTTGCTTGCATTTATCTTGAAAGCTTTGGATTTAATCCTCTAAATTTTCAAATATTGGACGAATTATCTCACCCAATAGTCATATCTTATCACTTATCCGAAATAACAACTAACATCCTTTAGGTGAAGTTTCTAACTTGATTCATTCGGCTAATTGAAAATATTTTAACCAGTAACACCTTGTAAAGTTAGTAGTTTTCTAGCCCACTCAACTGCACTCTGTGTGTCCTTTATTTAATTGGTACAAAGAATATTCCCACTTGCATACTGCTGCTACTATCTGATTGTGTCTCCCACCGTTGCAGAAAAAAGCTGGTAAGAATTCACTTTCACGTCACCCTCTCCTTTGTCTCATTTTGACTTTCAGAGACATTTAATGCCATGCTCACAATTTTATAGTTATACGACTATGCCTCTATCCGATCAATGCTAATTCCTTTGTTTTGTTGCCTGTGCATTCGTTGAATTTGAGTCTTTCTGTGTTGCCTTGGTCAGAGGATACAATCAGTATATAACAGTTTTTTTTTCTTCTCGCAAGTGACTGCTCTGGACTCTTCTTCTTAGTATCATTCATTCCACTCCAACATATCCAATTCACTCAAACTCAATAATGGCTCTGCAGGTATAATCTTCCTCTCTCTTACTCCACCTTACCCTGCCTCTTACTCACATACAAAATTGCATGCACAGACTGATTCTATTTCATATACTATAATGCTTTCATAAAGCGATTGCACTTAAATCATTGAAGAGTTTTGGGGCTGATGCAGGAAGAAGGGGTGGCCTTTGGGTTTGAGACTATTGAATGGAAGAAATGGTGATTTCTCTGGATCAGTCTCCTTCAGCAGAATCAGCACTATCCTCACTGCTTCTCCCACCCCTTCAACTGAGTCTTCCTCAGATCTTGACTCACAGGTTAGTAATTTTCTCGCTATTTCTCGCTCTTTTGGTGCTTTTATCCATATCCCTTTTTTATTATCGTTCACACAACAATTACTGATTACATTGATAATAATCATAGACTCGTAGAAAAAGTGAGTGGCGATTGAAATGTTGTGTGTCTCTCATTATTTGCCTTTTCTAATTAGTATCAAGTAGTTACTACTAGAAACTACTCATGGCTAGGTGGTTAGATCTACCATGGTTAGTTTTTAGTCAGTCATGTCAAAACTGTCTAACAGGGCACGCATTATATATGTTTGAATATTTATATACTTAATTATAAAATTAGTAATAATGAGGAAGAAAAAGGGAAAAAAATTAAAGTGTACTTCATTTATTCTCTCCTGCTGGTTTGAGCCAAGGCTTTTGACTGTACTTTGTGTTGTGATTATTTAGCTCATTCATGAAGATGAAGCTATTCTTAACTTTTGAATCAGTCCAAACCAGTACTAAACAGGAAAAGGAAACTTCATGTAAAAAACACACCCATAAAGCAAATCTATTTTCTTGTCGTTCTCTTTTGGATTCTCGATCTCTTCGGTATTACCATTGCTACTTGGTTCCCATGGGGTCTAGAGCATGGCCTTGCCCTGGCACATCATTCTTTAAGACAAGATTACATTGATTTTATTTGTCATTTTCTTTTCTTTTGGCTCATAGTTTAGCCATATTGAAGTATAGCTCAATTGAAATAATGCTTCGTTCAAATTTATGTCTTCTATTGTAAGTGTTTTGAAAATTTTATTTAATTAGTAGAAAGCAAGACTCACAAAGTGTGAGAAAGGAGAAATCATATTCTAAAAGGTAAACACAAATCAAATACATCATGAAGACGGACATTATAAACATAGTTATCAAACTCACGAGTTAACTCGCTAACTCTTACGAGTCTACGAGTCTACTTACTCTCTGTGAGTTGACTCTTGAGTAAACTTCCTTTTAGTAGACTTTATAAATTTTAAGTAAACTTGATCAACTTTCAAGTTTACTACCGAGACAACGAGTCTGCAAGTTAAAAAAATTAGACCAAAATATAAGTCATTTTGGGTTATTTTTTATCTGTTTAGTATTCAACATACTTTCATTTAATGTGTTATTCTCAAATACAAATTTTTTTACCTTTAATAACATCAAACTCTTGTTCTCTAATAACATCAAATCCGCGATGAGAATGATCTATCACTACTATAACATCTGCAAGTTATTATCTAGTAGTGATACATTACTAGACTTGATTATTTAAATATTGTGAAATTTATGATTTACTATTTATTTTATTATATTGTTGAAATGTTTAATTGGTATGTTATTTATAAATATTTTGTTATTATTTTTATATGAAATGCACTCTTAGGAGTCTACGAGTTAAATCTACGAGTTGAGTTTATGGAACTCTCATGAGTTTACGTAAACTCTCGAGTTTGATAACCTTAGCCATAGATTCTTTAGAGCAATTCTAAATTTCTAATATAATAATTGCACAAATGTAATTTCAACAGAAATTTTAGATTAGATTATGCATGTTCGTAGCAGTTTTCATGAGTCATTTTACTAACTTAATAAGTCTCGGTTTAGTCGACAGGATCATTCTTCCGCGACAAGAGTATCACTCTTGGCAGCCTTATTGGTATTTCTAGCTTCCTAGAACTCTCAAGGAGATCAACCAGGGGAAGAATGGTGGAACCCTCAAAGGACAACAAAAAGAATCACAAGCTGAGGACTTGATTTGGTTGTTTTCACTTTGTTCAAAGCTAACTACTGATGCAGTGAGCGTGAATGTTGCTCCCTCTCTTGGTCACTATCTTGTGGCAGAGAGAAGAGCTGAAAGTACTCACAGAAGGAATAATCAATGTTCAACCATTTATGGACCTAATGATTTCTTCCCAATTCGAGAGTCAAACTCGCTATTTGTTGGTGGCCAAGGTGCTCATAGTTCATCGACTTCATTAGGTGAAGATTGTGGAAGAGAGCCAAATAAAGTATTGGATCAAAGCAATGGATATGCAGCGCCAATAATTTGTTGCGTGTGCAGATAAATCAACAAATGATGATCCTTTGATACTCATTTCCTTTCGTTCCAAGGATCTTGGAGTTCGTTAACTGTTGATTTATAATCTCAATTTTTCTCTCTTGTTTGGTCACTAATTTTCAAGGACTTGGATAATCTATTTTTGGCTCCATACTAAATTTGCTAAACAATTGCCACGGATGAAAGCAGTTGATTACGAATTGAAATATTATGTAAAGCTTCCAAAGAGAATCCAGAGCTCAAGTTTTTTTTTTTTCTAATTCAAATGGATAAATAGATGTCACAGACAATACTCCAATTTTATTTTATTTTTCAAATTAGAAGGGTGCAAAAGTCATTTTAAAACTTAACCATTTTATTTTCACTCTATTTTTTACCTATTTCTCTTAAGTCAACTAACTCAACATTCAATTTTATTTGTACTCCATTTTTCCGTTTTCAAATCATCTATCATCTATTTTTATCTACTATATTTCTCTCCTCTAAACCAAACAATCCCTTAATGTTGTTTTGGGAGGGCTAGTAGGTGTTACTGCCATGACTTTATTATTTGTATAGGCGTGTAGTTAGGCAAACTTTATTATTTGTATATTGTATATTTCTGGATGCTTGTACTTTTCATGTATTTTTCCTTTATATACTCCTCTATGACCATATTGATGCAGATGTATTTTATCTATGGATGATGTATGTCTTTCATCAACATAATAAACAAATAATTAAACAACTTAACTATCATCTTAGTGTAGTGGATGTTATACTGTCCAGCATACATTCTTACCTATTTTAAAGACTAAATCCTTGAATTTTAATTAAAACAAAGTTTCTAGTGAAAAGGGGTTGACTCAAGAAATTAAAAAATCCCATCCGTAGCATGAAATGACAAGACCTACTCAAGTTCACATACTAGAAAGATGTTTCATAACAATTCATAATGTTAAATTTGAACAGACGACGCATTAAAAATGCCAATAGAATTGTGTATAAAAATTTCACGTTGCAGAGTGACTACTATTTACATTGTTTCGGCCTAAAATTTTCAGAATCTAATAGTTTCACTATTAGTTTTTCTAGCTTCTTTGATTGTAAGGTAGGTTTAACTACAATTGGATTTCCATAAACAGCACAAGGATCTTTTCCCAAAAGAGGATTGCCAATACACCAACCTCCCGGTGTAAAGTGACCATCTGATCTTCTCAAAAGTTCCTTATCAATTTTGTTGAGAACTGGATCATCCTTGGTAAACTTTCGAGCAAAAGGTGCACCACTATGGACCATGTCATCAAAATGCTCCAATTTCAAGAAGACTGGATGCTGCTTTGGCGGGTTGTCCCACCTTATGTAACGTAAATCATGATTAATGGTTGTGTTTTGATAGTCCTTATGATTGCAAATGACCGTATGGAAGTAACCCTCAGGGGATGAAAGAAAATTTGTGTAATACATAAGGAGAGTTCGAGGAAGATTATCCCAACCCCAAACACAAAACTCAAGAAATGATTTTGTCAGGACAACCCATGCAGACCCTGGATGGAAGCCAAAAAATACCGTTAGGTAAGACAAGTAATGTCTGTTTAGACAAATTTCTCGATAAATACTTACAGAAGAAAATAACCTAACAAGTAACATCCGTTAGACAAATTTCTCTATAAATACTTATAGAAGAAAATAAGAAAGTAAAATGAATCAAGTTTCTTCCATGAGTTAAAGCAACTTATGCACTTCAACTTCATAAGAGCTCTCTTAACTTCTCCAAAAGCTTATTACATAAGTTAATTTTAATTTATGGAAGAAACTTAATTTATTTTACCTTATCTTTTTTTCTCCTATAAGTGTTTATTAAGAAGTTTATACAAAGAGGACCTAAGAAGAATTAAAAAAATCTATATGCAAGTGATGACTACGGAGAAAAACAGCCAAAAATGATGTGTCAAAAAAGCCAAAAATCCCTATGTTGTCTGCTGGTCAACTCTTTGTTGAACATCAAATAGCACTTTTTGTTCATCATTAAGTATGGAGTACATACCATGTTTACTATGCTATACAAAAAGCTCTATGCAATAAACATAATTTTAACAACAATAACAACACCAGGGATGTTTCCAGAAATATAGCTATGAGCTAAACAGAGAACTCCATTGCAATCTTCTAAAGAAAATTATTTATTTAAAGAATATATACCCTCTGAAACAAAAAACTATTGAGATATTTAAAGTCTTAATTTGATAGCAGTGTTGGGGATCAAAATGTATATGCAATACAAATGATGGTGCTGCTGTGCAAACTTGTGTGTTTGAACTCTTAGCCTCCCTATTGGCTATCAAGTAAATTTACTTGGGGCCAATTTATTTTTTTAGAAAACCGAAAAAGACTTCATTCATTTGGTCAATGAAATGGCTGAGCACTCCAGTGCTTTTTGTAGAAGGACCCTAAGATCACTTTGGCTAGTTAGACAATTAAATAAATGCAGTAACAAATCTAATTAGATTAGTTCCGAAATCCGCTATTATATTGTTGAACTATTGTCAATCAGAAATAACAGCATGTGTAGAGCCTATCAAGCATGCAGAAGTCATTTTTTACTTTGACTTTTATGACAATGAAACAAAAAAAAACATACAAGAAGGAATAGGAAGTGCATTTGAGAAACTTAAGCAGCATATATTTAAAAAGAAAAAATGAAAAGAGAAAAAATAGGGATATGTTAGGACCTAGTAGAAAATAAGAAAGCCAAAGCTGTAGAAATCTTATAACTAATACCTGTGAATAACTTGAACGAAGATGGAACAGATCTCTTCTCTTTAGCCCAGTAAACACCAGATTTCTTTGAATGATATAAGCCTGGATCTATAATGATAGGCCTAGCTCTTTGATGCCTGACGCCACAGATACAAGTACAAAAATCATGACCAAAATAGTTTAGCACCAAACTGAGACAATATCAATGGATAGATAATATACATACTCTTTCCAACCAATATTACTTGTATGCTCAATGAAATTTAGATCCCTGGGCAAGAATGAAAAGATGTGCAAGATATCTGAAGCAAAGAGTTATATGGAAAAAAGTCAGCAAAATAAACATAATTTATATTTGTGAAACAGACTTAGATTTATTTATAGAAGTCAAAACACTCAGACAGGACTCATTGATATATTTGACATAAAATAAGATAGATGAGAATGATCAAATGAGAACTTAAAACATTTCCTTTTTATCCAAATACTGTTAGAAACCCAGTATCTTACTAAAAATAAAAGGCATTTCTCCCCTGAATATAATGCTTAGTTTGCAGAAATTCAATGTCTGCACCTCCCAATGCCCAAAGGCCCCATTTCTCTCACATATGAGATAACCTCTCACTTCACCTACCCTCTCATTTATAAGCAACATGCCTTATTTCTTCAACCAACTAACCTAACTAACTATCTATGGATCCATCATAAAAAGAAAATAATGAACCATAAATTTCTCCTTTAGGATTATCATGTAGCCCAACCCCAAAGATTCTTTTTCCTGCTACTTAGTAGAAGCATATTAAGAAACAGAATTTTGTGATATCGATGTTTATGATAGGTGAAAAATTCAATCCAAATACAGATTGTGCACAAAACAGAAATAGTAGAAGAAGGACTGTACTGTTGTTGAGAAAATGTAAGAAGATGCAGCAAATAGTAAGGGCACAAGCTCCTAGCCAATGAGAAATCCTTTGGCCCCAAGCTCAATGTGAATACACACTCTAATGTTTTTGTCTCTCTCCTATAACTAATTCTCCCTCCTAAAGCTTCTTCTTGGGCCCTCAAGAATGTGCTTCTAGGGACGAAGACCATGCCTTAGGTTATGTTTGAGAGTGAGGTTTTGGCAGAAAAGGAAAAGAAGGAGAATAAATTATCTTAAATTAAGTGTTATATATTAGGGCATCAAGATTATGCCTATCTATCATTTTAAAAAACTATTAAAATAGAGAATATTTATTAGAAATGAAAAATTTGTCCTCTCTTCCCTTTCCCTCCAAAACCCAACTCCCAAGCATACCCTTAGTAGCCACTGGGTTGGATCCAGTTTCCGACCAAACTAACCAATATGATGGAATAGAAGACTCACTTCTTTTTAAGGGTAGCTTTCTGTTTATTGATTTTGTCCTTTTATGCTTTGAAATCGAAAAGATATTAAAAAGTGAGCATATATAAGTTAGCTGTAGCAATCTGTTGCACCCTCGCAATTCAGGGCTCAGGCAAAAGGGAAACACATGCTATTTTCGCTAGTTCTAGCTCCAAGAGTTATTCGTATATTCTCTCGTTCTGGTAGCTTATATAAAACAAGTTGCTATTATTCATTTGGGATTTAACCTCAGTAATTGAAACCTACAGACTAGCTGACTACAAGAATTTATATTCCAAGTAAGCTATGACTAGTTTACTACAAGAAGTTTTCCCATAACAAACTCATAACTTGAGGTTGGCTCCTTATCTAAGATTGACAGGTATTTCTTCTTAGTCAATAGTGCAGAGGCCAACATAAGAGTCATTTATTAAACCAGAAGCAAGCTCAAGGTCATTAGAGATTGCATAAAATTCCACCCAACTACTTATGTAAGTGATATTAAGTATACATCAGAACAACCTAAGCACTAGAATGTCCTTTTTCTTCTTTGCTTGAGAAGAAACCCACAAACCAATGTAAGCGTGATGCAAATGATATTATCGCCCAAAGCATGGAAAGAAAGAGGAGTGACTGACCGTCCTGGGAGAGGAGAGGATAATCAGAGGCGCTGAGATTGATTAACCAGTCCCAGTGTGGGGCCCTCTTGAGCAAAAGGGCAATACCGTGAAGAGTAGAAGCAATCATGGTGGGGCCCTTGTAGGTGACCAAATCAGGCTTACCCACCACCAAGACGTTCCCAAACGCCGCAAGCACAGTCTCGGACTTGACGTATTTGGCCAGCTCCAGCCTCTCCGCATCAGAAGCCTCTAGATCGAGATGGAGCAGGTAGTAGTTCCTGGGATGGTACACTGCCTGAAGGACCCTCTTCAGCTGCGCCCCCTCCCCTTTCGTCGCCGTCAACATGTACGCCAATCTCGGAACACCCACTTCTAGTTCTTCCGTTAAATTCAGCGAAGAAGAAGACCATGTCGCAGAAGAAGAAGAAGATGAAGATGAGGGTTTGGTGAGGGGAAGGAGCGGGAGGAAGAGGAGGAGGAAGCATATTGTGACGGTGGGGATCACCATCGCCCACTTGCGTGGCCGGTGGTGGAAGGGGAAATTATGGTTTCGTTTCATGTTTTTTGGATGTCCAAGTGTTACATGTTGTTACTTGGGTTTCTTATTGTTTTTTTTTTCTTTGTCGGCTCCAAGGTTTGGCCTTCAAATTGGTTGGGATGGAGACCTACTATCCACCGGGAAAATAAAATATATCCCCCTGGTTTTCGTTCACATGTCGTCTGCCAAAAGAGACGTTTAAGAAGGATAAATAATTATTTTTATTACTAAATTGGTAAAGTATTAATAAATTTATTTTAGAAAGATAAAAATTCAAATTTTAGTTTTTAAAAGTGAAAAAAATAAAATGAAACACATTCATTCATCCTTTAACTTTTCTCATCCTTTAACTTTCCTCATCCGAACCTATGTGACACATAGGAACGAAAATATCACAAAAATGATGGTCAATATGATTTTTTGAATAAATTGAATCAAAATGTTAATAAATTTGATTAAAATGTCAGTTAATTTCTATTAGATCAAAATGTCAGTATGCATTGGACTAATTTTGGAGGTTAACAAATTTTATCATGTTGTGTCACGTAGACTTTTTCGTTAACATTAACATACAAATGTTAAGAGATGAATAGATTTTTTGCACTTTTTCCTTTTCGATAGACTAAAATTTAAATTTTTATCTTTTAAGGATGAATTTATTAAGACTCTGCACATCGAGAGACAAAAATAACTATTTACCTGACTAACAATATTTTTCGGCAATTGCTATTTCCACTTCCATTTTATACTAATACACTTCCCTTTTCTTTTCTTTTTTTTTTTTTTTTACTCAAATTATCCTACAAAATGCACTTCCTTGTCTGTTCCTTCCCCAAATTTTCTGGAAAAAAGTATACACCTTCCCTTTTTGTATAACTCTTCCAGAACAACACACTTTTGTTCCATGCCACTCAACCTTCCGCAACCTATCCCAACCAAAACCACATCCTCAACAAACCCACACAATTTTGGTTTCATCTCTACAAAATTTCCAAACCCAATTTAATTATTTAATTTCGCCTACTCTTTTCTTTCTCTCTTTAGGTCTGCACAATTTCCAAACTAGATTTGCCCAAATTTCTCCAAATCTGTAAATTCCAATCAGATATGCCCTAGTTTCCCCAAATCTGCAAATTTCAATCCAAACCTTCTCTAATCTTGTAGTTTCGGGCGCAAATGGATAAATCCACAAAAAAAACAAAGATGAATCTGCAAATACAAGCAAGGGAACCCCTCGGATTCAAACCTCACTTCTAATGTCAATTTAACAACAAGGAAAAGAAAACAAGAATAAGGGAAATATAATAAGAGTAAGAAGAAGAGCGAATGTAACATCCCATTTTTCGTAAATAAATTAAAAAGGATTTTTAGTAAATAAATAAATAAATAAATTTTTAAAAAAATGATGAGGTTTTTATAATTAAATAAATAGATAAATAACTATATTAAAATAATGGTTTGAAGAAAAAAATATTTGATTTATTCATTTGATAGAAAATAAAATAGAGTTCCTTTTTATAATATAATAAAAATAAATAAATAAAGTAAATAATTGATAATGAGTACCCTAGCTATAAATAGGGGCATCTTAGGTCAGCTTTGAGACTAACGATACTCTCCACGCCTCCTCTCTCTCTCACTTTCGTTTTTCCTTCTCCTCTCAAAACCCTCATTTTCCCGCATACCACCAAACTTGTTTCAGAAAAATGACGATCTCGGACTCATTCACCATTGGATCGTCATGAAATTTGAGCACCAGGTTCGCAACTCAATTGTGAACATTCTTACTGTTGGGAATTTGAAAATATGTTGGAGCTGAGAGAAAAACCATTTTTATCGCAATTTTTTCTTTTCCCGCAAAAACCCAAAACTGTCTCAATAAAACTACGACCCCCGACTCGTTAACTGTTGGATTGTCGTGAAATTTTAATATGTGGTCCGTGATTCAATTTTGCACACCTTCACTCTTGAGATTTGTGAAATAATATCCATGGAGAGAGGAAACAGAATCGCACGAAGACAGTATAAAACGGAGGCTTCAATCTCTTCTTCTCTCTGACGTTTGGGAACCCTATCAGAGAAAAAAATTGAGGAATCTCAGGAACTTGCTAGAGATGTTGCTATCACTGTCGGAAGACACATGGGCCCGCTTAGAGGTAAGAGATGAGTTTATCACAATTGGGGTTAGAATGAACATGTGTAGGGATCCTTAGAGGATTAAATTAGGGTTTATTTTGGTATGTTTATTGAATTATAATTTTCCCTTGACTATTATAAATACAATATTGTATGTTTTATGTACCAATTGATGTTCTGATGAGAATTGATTGATAAACTTGAGTACTCTTGATGTTTTTAGATTTTAACATATGATTTTGATATAATTGTGTAAAATTATTTGAGGGGTTTTACTCCACATGTTGTGATAAATCTTTTGTATGAATTGTTATATTGAGGATATGAAATGGTGATTCAAATTGTGAGTATGTGATATGTAACACCCTGAAATATTATTAGTAATTATAATTGATGTTTGATTATATTTGCTGTGTTATTTTATTCGTGTTTTATTTTCAAGGAGGCGAGTTTAGTTATTAGAGGGGTGTGGGTAGTTAAAACTTTATCTTCTCATGGAAGCCTCTCAAGAAAGCTTCTCAAAGAAGCCTCATGAGGAAGCTTCTCGAGGAAGCCTCTTCATGAAACTTCTCAAGGAAGCTGTCTCGGTAGAAGTGCCCTTCTGCATTCGTTTACCGTTGGATCTTTTTGAAATTTCGTCTGCAGGTGAATAGGATAGATGTCCATGATCTGACCGTTGCGATCTACGATATGCCTTCTGGTGTGTGAGAAACGCTTCTTTTCCCGAGAGCAGAAGCACTTGAGTGTTTCAGCCTTTGCTTTTCGTGTAGCCACGGAAAACAACCATTCCTTTCTCCTTCTTTCTTACAAAACCATTTCCAACGTCCCAAGATTCTTCTCCATCACCCACAGCCACTAGTAGCCACCATAAACCGTTGTAGTTCTCCGTTGAAACCCCACACCGAGAGGAACCCTTCAACCGAAGCGGAATCTTCCAAACTTGCCTCACGGTTTCGGTTGAGAATGCAGCCCCGATCTGGCCTTCGTGGTTTTCCTTGAGGTAACCGTGATTCTATGCTTGTTCCTTGTTAGTTTCAGCTTGTCTTTGTATCTTTCCTGACTTTGGAACCACCATTGTATGTTTTGCGCTTCCTTTGAAAAACCCTAGGGAAAGAGACTTTGTAAACATTATCTTTTCATGAAATGGGTGTTATTTTCATGACCTTCACTGAACCCCGATCACATTGGCATGATCGGAATTTCAAAATGATGTTCCTTTTCTAAAATCCGAAATGCCCTTGAGTCCTTTACATTTTGACAAGGGTTTTGACTCAGAATATTATCACTAGCTTTATTTCTGAAATCCATAGTAATTTCCTTCGTTTTGGCGTAATAGAAACTCACGTTGGACCAACAAGCGTGAACGAGAAAGAGGTCTCTAAGTGGCGCAAAGAGAAAACCGACAGAAAACTCACAGTAGGTAAGGGGAGTTTATTATAAGAATTACCGTTTTGACACCATAGTTAGAGTCAGGGAACCTAGCTATAAGAATATATGTCTGTCCCTGTTGCATGCTGATTTTTCCTTTATAGAAAACAATGTTTTTAACTAATGGGATGCAATATAATTATTATTGATGTGCATGTTGATTTTCCTTTATAGAAAACAACATTTTCAACTAATGGGATGTGATATAATTGTTATTGATGTGCATACTGGTTTTCAAGAAAAACTATGTTTCGACAAATGGGATGCGATATATTTACTGTTGATGAATGAAATTATTGTCCTTATTTGACTTGTGTTGTTTGAAGACCTGGGGAGTGTGAATCTCAGGCATAAAAAATATATGTATATGCGGAATGCGACTTACTGTTGATGTTGCTATTGATGACTTTAATTTATATGTGGTGATGTTGATATTCATGATGATATTGATTTGAGATGACGTTAATGAAGATCATGTCAACATGAATTGATGTTAATATTGATGATTATGTGAATGTGAAAGGAGGTTGTTGTTGTTGTTGATAACGTCAATGAGATGAGATTATGTTTATGTTGAGAATGATATGGAAATGGAATGTTGATGATGTTGGAAATGCATTGACATGTGCATGTTGTGTATGTTCATAGGGGGTGCATTGACCTTGTCGGATGACCCTTGTGTGGGAAACTAGAGTGGTTAAAGAATTTAAGCATTTTCTGAGGGGATGCTTAGGCGCTTTAATTCATCCATGGTCATGTACTTGAGATGCCCATGTTTCATACATTGAATGTTGTGTATGTTCATGGGGGGGTGCATTGACCTTGTCGGATGTCCCTGGTGGGGGAAAATATAGTGGTTAAAGAATTTAAGCATTTCTGAGGAGATGCTTAGGCGCTTTAATTCATCCATGGTCATGTACTTGAGACGCCCACATCCATACATCGTATGTTGTGTATGTTCATGGGGGGGTGCATTGACCTTGTAGGATGTCCCTTGTGTGGGAAACTAGAGTGGTTAAAGAATTTAAGCATTTTTGAGGGGATGCTTAGGCGCTTTAATTCATTCATGGTCATGTACTTGAGACGCCCATGTTTCATGCCTCATATGACACGGGAAATAGTATAAACTTTTCCAGTAAGTACTTGTAGTTCCTTATGCGGAGGAATACTTGTACTAGGGGGTGTGTCACTCGGTTTGGAACTCCCTTGAGACTCAAGCTGATCACTGTTGGGGGGGGGGGGAGTTGCCTTGGGCGACAGGGTGGCCTCGACACTTACTGCCTAGTTTTCCTAAGTGAGAGTGTCATGCAAACACGCTTAGGCTATTTCCTTGGTATTGGTTGATGGTACGTACCACATTGCATCTGAGAGTTGAGGTTAGGTGCAAGCATCATTTTGTGCAACATTGATTGCATCCATGGATGGATGATGAGTAATTGTTGAATAATGAATGTTGTGTAAGCTCATAATGTTTGCCTATGTTTCTTGCTAATTGCGGTTATTTGGATTTGATATTGGTTCTTTTTATAATGAACTCACCCTTGCAATTTTGTATCGTGTGGTTGATACCTATGATGATCGCGAACCTTGTTCATGGGAGCAGAATGACAGCAACAGGGTGTAGGGAGTAAGATTCTGGTGAGGAGCCGCTGAGCCGACTTGATGACGTTGGCATTATTTTGGGGGAGAGAGTTGTGTTTTGTAATCAACTCCTCCATAGTTGATTTTCAAGTTTTATTTTGTTGAGTTAAAGATGTAAATCTTAGATTTTAATTATATGTATGGACAAATTTAATTTACATTACGTATATGACGTGTACTGAGTTACTATTCATATGTATATATACATACATATATTATCTTAAGTAAATGTGTATGGTTTGGTGAATGTATGGCAAGACAAAAATTATCTTTATTTTCATAAGCAAAAATTAAGGGAGTTTTTATTTAAAAATTGAATTTATCGCGGTTTAGAGTGGTGATATCGTAGCGACGAGGCGGGTCGTTACATGATAAATTGAACATGTGATGAATGGCGAAATATATGTATATTGAGATGTGTGTATTGAGTTGTGAGCTATGAACTGTGCAATTATACAATTGTAAGACCCTTTAAGGGCGACGAGTATTGTGATGAGATCCACTGTGGGACCCGACGAGTTAAAATGATTTTGAAAACAATTGATTAGTTTTCTGTATTGCATAGTTCATAGGTAAAGTGCATATGATTCAGGGGATGTGATAACGTGTTAAATTGAGATTATACCATTGTGATTGAGATCGAGTGTATGTGATAAATTGAGTATGTATGTGATTGAGATATATATGTGCATTGAGATGTTGTGTGCATTGAGTTGTGAACTATGAATTGTACAATCGCAGGACTATAAGACCCTTTAAGGACAACGAGTTAATGCTAAGTCCCTTTAAGGGAGACGAGTAAATGTTAAGTCCCTTTAAGGGCGACGAGTTAATGCTAAGTTCCTTTAAGGGCAACGAGTTAATGCTAAGACCCTTTAAGGGCGACGAGATAAACTATTTTGAGAACAATTGAGGAGTCATGTGTTTTGTACAATTCATAGATAGAGTCTGTGTGCTAAAATGTTTTCTAGGTTGGACTTGAATCAGGAGGGAGAGGTCCTGACGGACTCTTCGGGGTGTAGGCCTTGGGGGTCACCCGGTTTGAGTGCTCCTTTAAGCCTATGTTGATCCCATATGGTTGGAGCATTCTCGTAAAACAGCGTGACCCTGGCTGGTTTCCCTATGATCTTACCTAGTGAGAGTGACTTGACTTGCTAGTGCGTGGTTTGTCTTGTCATGTACTCCTAGGCGTCCGAGGTGGGTTTTCACTAACATGGTACGACATTGCATATAGGATTGAGTCTTAGTGTATATGTTGCATAACGCTTGTGTATTGATTGATATTGATTGACTTGATGACATTGTGTTTTGATCCTTGAGTACATGAATGTTGTGAAAATGAATGAAATGTGTTGTGTTGTGATGTGATGTTGGGCGAGAAAATGGTGAAATGACGTGAGCTATGTTTAAGTAAGTTTTATTTTGTTTATATGATATTTATACCTACATGTTATCTTGTTTCTCTCCATTAGTTAGGAATGTGATAACTCACTCCCTGTGTGTTGTTTGTGTTTGGATCTTGTGATGATCTTAAACTTTGTGTTCAGGGGAGTAGATGACTAGGTGAATTGTTTTAAGAAACCTTGTACTCAAGGACGTTGGGATACAATGCTCTGATAAGATGTGACATTGGGGTCATGAGTTTCTATATTAATTTTATGATGTTAGTCCATTTTATTTTACCTCACTAATTTAACAAAACATTTTTATAAATTTTGATGGTCTTGTTTTGAGCCGAATATATTTTTAATAAGTTATATTTGATAATAGTGAAGTAAATGTGAACCTTTTATCCACATGGATTTGTTTAAAATATATATATTTATATATTTTAATTATTTATGTATATGTTAGTGTAGAAGGTGTCACAACGAAGACATTGACGGTGACAAAGACAATAAAAAGGAGGATGAGTCATGGGAAAAGGTGTCCTCCAATTTGGAGAAGGTGGTAGGGGTGGCGAAGGGCAATGTGAAACGATGGAAATCATAGTGGTTGAGGTTGCGTGGTGAGTCGGTGTGGGTAATGGGTTCCTTTGGAGAGTTGATGCTGGACAGGGTTCATGAATGCAATTTGAGAGGGTGCCTCCTCAACATGGAAAAAAAGGAAGAAGAAAGGAATTCTGTAGGTCAAGGTACAAGGATGGGGAGTGGCTGTTTTCCCTAAAGAATTAGGTTGTAATAGCTTTTTGTAGGCTAATGAAATTGATTTTCATTTTATTTTGGTTGTAATAGCTTTCTTGATTCCATTATGATGCTAATTAGATATTGTAGTTAGCAAGCAAATCATGATTTGTATAAATTTTCTTTGTTGTACATAATTTGTATAACTTAACACTATTGTTGCATATATCACTCCAACTTTTAGAATAGTTTATTTCCCAAATTTATTTTAAAAAATGTAGGGGAAATATCAAAATTCTATTGTATCTCAATATTATCAGAATTTTTCCAATATTCAAGACTGGCATGAGAAACAAACTCATATGACGGTAAATTGATCAAGTGAAGTACATAAAAACATATTTTGCAAAAAAAATATTTGAGTATTTATTGGGCTAAAATGAAGTTAATATGAATTTTTACTCAAAAATAATAAATAAATAAATAAAACTATGAAAATAATTATAAATAATTCATTTTAATTTATGATAATTATTTATAATCATAATGTAAGGTCTCCAGAGAGTTTAAACAAAAAATAAAATTCATTTGCTATAAAAGCTAAAAATTCATGTTTTTAGAGCATAAACGGGTTCCAAATGTCTTGATAACAGAAAAACCTCTGGGTCGAGACCTTAGGCCATAGTGTAACACCCCTAATTACATTGATTCCATTCCAGACTTTTATTTTATTTATTGAATTTATTTAATTTTTAAAGAAACAATGAGTATTTAACTTTGTCTTTCTATTTAAACTGTATTGCTAGCTAATATATAAGGCGATTAAAACACTTTTAGAGAATCAACAAAATTATGAATACATCACATCTTCAACTGACATCATTGTTATCAATATAATTATACAAAGCCAGAATATCACGAATCTCAACTTTGCACATGTTTCTTACTTAGCACGAATCTCAACTATATCTTATAACACCTAAATCGGGACTAAGTATATACACAATACTCTTTTTACCTATAAAAATATCTCAATGTAATTAATCAATATAAAGTCTCTTTAAGTATAATGAGGTCACATCAGAAAATTTGAGAAAAAAAAATAAACTTTTTAAATGGACGATTAACTCTTCATTTTTCTTAAGGAAACTTATTTATGCTAGCTTAGAACCAATCATCACTTTTTATTTTGCAAAACACCGATTTCATTTGAAATCAATCACTTTGGGAAATAAACATGATCTCGTTGCTGTTTACAAAACATCATTAAGAATACATTCATTTAATAAAATACAATTTGTTATATTTTCAATAATACCACTTATCTTTTAAAAACGTTCACCACAGCCTTAGCCTCAGTCATAGCCTAGTGGTGGTCTGTGTCAGGTGCAGACTACTTGTGTCAGGTAATATAAACAATATTATCATCATTTTGTTTTGATTTTTAATAAAAAATAATTACTAATTGTATTATTAAATATTTATGTAGGATCTATTCTAGATGATGTTAGAGTCCATACAGAGATTGGTGAACATGAGAGTTGTACCTAAAGACATAGATATTCATCAGCTCATACAAAATATTTTGTTGATGGCACAAGAGAGTCTTGTAGTTGAGTGCAACTTAAGCGAACAGAGACCGACGAAGAAAGCCAACAAAGGTGACCACAAAGTGGTTGATAATTGTTATGGGTATTTCTCATTATTATTATTATTATTATTATTATTATTATTATTATATATTATGTTCTATGAACTTATATTTAACAATTTATCATTGCTTTGTTTTATGTTTAAACAACATATGCCTAGTAATGTAACAAATAATGATATTTCAATTAAATTCATAAAAAACAATAACCACAACTAGGATAATAACACTTCTACCGGTATGATTATCAAACTCTTGAGTTAACTTGCTAACTCGTAGAGTTTACGAGTTCACTTATCCTTTGTGGGTTGACTTATGTGGAAACTTCCTGATCGAGGTTGTACCCGAATCAAATAAACATTAAAAATACAGTATCTAGGAAATGATCCTAGGTCGTCTCCCAACGAGCAATGATCAATCAACGTTCATGATAGATAGTGATAAAACAGTAACGAATTGGGGGGGGGGTTGTTTGTTTTTGTAATTTAAAAAGCAAGCAAATTTTAATTAGACAATAACATAATTAAAACATGTTGTTTCCCCTTAATTCACAAGCAAGTCTCTTATCCTAGGTTACGAGGATTTATCCCTAACCAGTTCAACCACTTAATCCAACCCTAAATTAAATTACTAAGCGAAAATTAACATAAGGTTGTCATTATGTGATTAAGTAACACATACACCAATTAATCATGAACGAAACTGATCATTAAGCATGAACGTAAATTAAGCGCAGAGACAATTAATCAAGCACTAAGCATGCATGGATTAATAGCAACAAATACAGAGTAATTGGTGAAGAGGAAAAACTGATCAGTATTCAATAGTAATAACAAAACCTCAAAGAGAGTTGTGCTTGATCCTTAAGAGAAAACAACGCTGAAGACTTAGCCTTCTATTAATTAGCAGAAAACGAAATTGTAGACTGAAGTAGAAATGAAATTGCAGAAAACGAATTTTATTCTAGGTGAACAGTGTGCATGAATAGTAATAAAAACTGAAATTCTAAAACCCTAGAATTATCCTCTTCTCTGAAGAACTCCTCAAACTAAAACCCTGGTGCTGTTATATAGGTCCTCAGCCCCAAAGCTTACAAATTTATTTTAAGTCCAAGCCCATAAACAAAATAAAATAAAATCTGGACAAGATAAGATAAGATTGGATAAAATAAAATCTGGACGAAATAAAATCTAGATGAAATAAAATCTGGATAAGATAAAATTTGATAAAATAAAATGGTCTGCTCTCTTCAAGTCCAAGCCCAATTCCGGATTCAAGCTCAATTGCTTATAATTCTCCTGAAATTAAATTAAAAGCACAAAATTAGTCAAGTAGGCCCAAATGATAAAACTACATAATTAATTTGACAATTAAGGCTAATCAGTAATTAAAATGGTGACAAAAAGGGTTAAGAAATAGGAGAAAATAATGATACACCAAATCCCCCCATACTTAGCCTTTTGCACTCCTGGGCAAAATCAAAAAGCAAAGCAAGGAACAATTCCAGAGACATTAAAGAGAAACAAACAAACACAAAAAACAATTATATATTTCTCAATGAATCTCAAGGAATGAAAGGAATCGGCAACATCCAACACGTAGAAAGTTAAAGAATCAAGACAGTCATGAAAATTATCCAAGCATCTCAAACATGGCAAGATAGTCAATCAACTCAAGAATGAAAAGTGATAAAGCCTTATAAGATATGCACTATATCTCTCAAGTGTCTAGGCTACTGTTTACTCTCAGAGCATCCATGAAAACAAACACCACATAGACTTGGCAAGACTCTAAAATTAACAACCACACCACAAACACATGCATATGAGGATCAAAAGGTCTTTTAAGGTTGTAATGGGGCTAAGGGCAAGGTAGAGGAAGGTATGGGATAAGTAGCTAAAACCCAAAGGAATAGAGGAGCAATGGGGAATAAGTGAGAACTAAGAAAAATTAGTAAACCTCAAACCAAAATTAAAAATTAAGCATAAAAAGTAAACCCAAAACAAAGTCAACCAGTCCTCAACCAATCCAAGTCTTCAAACCAAGACCTCATGTACTCAACTTCATTCTTTTTTTTTTCTTTTTTTTTTAACGTGAACAATAGCAATTGAAAGTAATTGAAAAATAAAGCAACAATTAGGCAATATATGTATATACATCAAGCATGGCCAAAATACATCATCAAGCATGGCCAACAAAAACATATCATCCAATGAAACATACCCCCCCCCCCCCCCCCACACACACACACACTTATTCCCAAAACAATTCCAAAGCTCCAAAATTCCTTAAGGGTAGGGTGAGATCATGGTTTTTCACTTAAGGTTTGTAATGAGCTTCAAAACAAAGAAAAGGGAACATAGGCTCAAAGGGGCTATCAAAGGAATTAATTCAAGGTAGACTCATTTGGCTAGAGGCTTATAAGAACAAAATGCCTAAATCATCTCCCAACATGCATGTGAAGCAAGAAGTATCAACAAGAGTCAAGCCAAGGCTATTGTGCAAGCAATCAACGGGGAAAAACACACCGAATAAAATAGATGATGATGGCTCAAATTCTCACCAAGGGTAAATCTATCACTTCCAATTTGAACTTTCAAAACTAACTTGACATGCAGAGAAAAACAAGGATTTCAATTCACAAAATGCCAAGAAACTCTTATTTCAAAAACAATTACCCATTACCTGTACATAACCTATAATTCAAAGAGAAACATGCAATGTTGTACATAAAACATAAAACCAAAATAACAAAATTAACCTAGAAAACCTAAAAAAATTAAACTAGAAAACCCAACAAAATTAATCTAGAATACCCAACAAAATCAACAAAATTAAAGAACAATCTCCCCCCCCCCCACACTTAAACAACACATTGTCTTCAATGTAACACAATCATAAGATCAAGAGCAATCAAAACAATCAATAAAATTGGACAAGTGCAATAAAAGTAAAGAATGAGACAGAAAAAGAAAACTCTCTAAGTCATGGCGGAAGAGAAGTAGGGTGAAGTAAGGAGGTCTCCTCCACCACTACATCCACTAAGGAGGGATTTGTGAGGAATGGTTTCAGTCGGTGTCTATTGACCTTGAAGCTCTTATCTGTGGATTCACTTTTGATCTCAACTGTACCATAAGGAAAAACATTAGTCACCACAAAATGACCAATCCACTTTGACCTCAACTTACCACTCATGAGTCCGAGCCTAGAGTTATACAATAAAACTTTATGTCCAACCACGAAGTCCTTCTTAGTTATCAAACTATCATGGAACTTCTTGGTCTTCTCCTTGTAGAATTTGGAATTCTCATAGGCTTCTAAATGGATCTCATCTAGCTCACATAGTTGCAACTTCCTTTTCTCTCCAGCCTGATCAATAGAGAAGTTGCAGGTCTTTACAGCCCAGTAGGCTTTGTGCTCTATCTCTACAGGAAGATGACATGCCTTGCCAAAGACAACCCGATAAGGCGACATTCCTATGGGTGCTTTGTAGGCAGTCTTATGCGCCCAAAGAGCATCATCCTACCTGGTGCTCCAATCTTTTCTATTCGGCTGCACAATCTTCTCCAAGATCCTTTTTATCTCCCTGTTTGAAATCTCAGCCTGCCCTTTAGTTTGGGGGTGGTAAGGTGTGGAAATTCTGTGCACAACCCCATACTTTTTGAGCAAGGCATACATGGATCTGTTACAAAAATGGGTGCCTTGATCACTAACGATGGCTTTAGGAACTCCAAACCTGCAAAACAGATTACATTTAACAAAATCCACAACAACCTTAGCATCGTTAGTTCTGGTGGGTTTGGCTTCCACCCATTTTGAAACATAATCAACAACAAGGAGAATATAAACAAAACCAAAAGAGACAGGGAAAGGTCCCATAAAGTCTATACCCCAGACATCAAACACCTCACAGAATAACATGGGTTGTTGAGGCATTTGCTGTCTCCATGAAAGTGAGTCATCTGCTGTCTGACAAGGCTCACAAGTGCTACAGATTCTCCACGCATCCCTGAAGATTGTGGGCCAATAGAAACCGCAGTCAAGCACCTTGCGAGTTGTCCTCTGTATGCCAAGATGACCACCTGATGCAGAAGAGTGACAAAATTGCAAAACTGAGTCAATCTCATGGTCTGGAATGCATCTCCTAATAACCTGATCACTGCACAACTTCCACAAATAGGGGTCATCCCAAATATAATGCTTAGCATCGCTCTTAATTTTATCATTTTGAGCCTTAGATGCTAAAGGAGGAAAAACAGAAGCCACCAAATAATTCACAATATTAGCAAACTAGACAGTGGGGAAGGAATCAGAAATACTATACATAATATACAAATGGTCATTCGGAAAATCATCCCAAACGGGTGAGTTCACAGGCACGCGCTCAATCCTACTCTGATGGTTAGCCACGAGGTTCTATGCACCGCTCTGATCACGAATCTCCAAATTAAACTCTTGGAGCCAAAGCATCCACCTGATTAATCTAGGCTTTGATTCAGCCCTCTTCAACAGGTACTTTAGAGTTGCATGGTCAGTATAAACAATAACACGAGTACCAAGTAAATATGAACGAAATTTCTCAAGAGCAAAAACTATCGCTAACAGCTCATTCTCTATGGTAGTGTAATTTGCTTGAGTAGCATCCAAAGTTTTGGAAGCGTAATAGATCACCCGAGGCAGCTTATCAATCTTTTGAGCAAGGACAGCCCCCAATGCGTAATTGGATGCATCGCAGGGGAGGGTTAAAACTACAACTATAGTAAAATGATATCCAAATGAGCTAAAATTTTGAGAGCAACACCCTAAAATCATGAAAAGATAGCACAAAAAATTTCAAACAAAAATTAAAAGTCTAACTATGAAAACTACCTAAGCAAAGTCTAGAAAAATAGGACAATAATACTTAAAAAAAAACTTATTAAATAGCTGATTTTTCGAGTTTGGGAGATCCCAACTGGCTAAATCCGGTTGCCATAATATGGGAAATTTTTTTCTACCCCAAATGCATATATAATAATAGTCATTCTGATACCTGGAGCAAAAGTTATGGTCGTTTTAAGTTTTGCTAAAAACAAGTTCCCAAAATTTTTGTCTCTCTCAAATTCAACCACACCAAGTGCTCCTAGTATTTTTCACACAAAATATGGATCAAAAGAAACTACCACACAAAAAATCAACTAAAAGTAACAACTCTAACTATCAAAACGAAAATCGCTAATTAAATTGCAAAATCAGTTGCTAATCATTGTTCACAGCAAAACACCAACTGAATCAGTCGCTAAAAACAGTTGCTAAACAGGGGATGCGACTGAAATGCAAAACAGAACACTACACAAAACAAAACAACTAAACACTATTATGAACCTTTGGCCCATTGCACCCCAACAACGACGCCAAATTTGATCGAGGTCGTACCCGAATCAAATAAATATTAAAAATGCAGTATCTAGGAAGTGATCCTAGGTCGTCTCCCAACGAGTAATGGTCAACCAAATGTTCATAACAGATAGTAATAAAATAGTAACGAATTGGGGGGTTATTTGTTTTTGTAAATTAAACAACAAGGAAATTTGAATTAGAAAATAACATAATTAAAACATGTTGTTTCCCCTTGATTCACAAGCAAGTCTCTTATCCTAGGTTACTAGAATTTATCCTTAATCAATTCAACCACTTAATCCAATCCTAAATTAAATTACTAAGCGAAAATTAACATAAGGCTGTCATTATGTGATTAAGCAACACATACACCAATTAATCATGAACGAAACTGATCATTAAGCATGAACGTAAATTAAGCATAGAGACAATTAATCAAGCACTAAGCGTGCATGGATTAATAGCAACAAATACAGAGTAATTGGTGAAGAGGAAAAACTGATCAGTATTCAATAGTAAAAACAGAACCTCAAAGAGAGTCATGCTTGATCCTCAAGAGAAAACAATGCTGGAGACTTAGCCTTCCATGAATCAGAAAAAACGAAATTGTAGATTGAAGCAGAAACGAAATTGCAGAAAACGAATTTTATTCTACGTGAACAGTGTGCATGAACAATAATAAAAGCTGGAATTCTAAAACCCTAGAATTATTCTCCTCTCTGAAAAAACTCCTCAAACTAAAACCCTGGTGCTGTTATATAGGTCCTCAGCCCCAAAGCTTACAAATCTATTTTAAGTCCAAGCCCATAAACGAAATAAAATAAAATCAGGACAAGATAAGATAAGATTGGATGAAATAAAATCTAGACAAAATAAAACCTAGATGAAATAAAATCTGGATAAGATAAGATTTGATAAAATAAAATTATCTGCTCTCTTCAAGTCCAAGCCCAATTTCGAATTCAAGCCCAATTGCTTATAATTCTCCTGAAATTAAATTAAAAGCACAAAATTAGTCTAGTAGGGCCAACTGACAAAACTGCATAATTAATTTGACAATTAAGGCTAATTAGTAATTAAAATGGTGACAAAAATGGTTAAGAAGTAGGAGAAAATAATGACACATCATTCCCTTTTTAGTAGACTATGGATAAACTTAATAAACTCTATGCAAACTCGGTAGACTCAAGTTTGCCACTGTGTCAACAAGTTAAAAAAATTAGACTAAAACACAAGTCATTTTGGGTTGTTTTTGTGGGTTTAGGGTTCAACATACCTCCATTTTGTGTGTTGTTACTAAATTGAAAAATCCTCACATTTAACATTATTAAACTCTTATTCTCCAACAACATCAAATCCTTAATGGAAATGCTCTACCATTGTTATCATCTCCACAAGTTATTATCTGATAGTGATGCATTACTAGACTTGATTATTTAAGTATTATAGAATTTATGGTTTACTATTTGCATTATTATGTTGTTGAAATATTTAATTGGTATGCTATTTTTAAGTATTTCGTCATTATTTTTATATGAAGTAAACTCTTACAAGTTGAGTCAATGAGTCGAGTCTATGAAACTTTGACGAGTTTACATAGACTCTTGAGTTTGGTAACCTTGTTAATAGGCATTAAAAAAAACAACCAACATACATTTCATTAATTAAAAACATGACTACATAGAGTTATCATCTTCATTAGATCTTGTTGTCGCCATTGATCCACACATCTAAGCAATGATCTGTTTGGCAAATCTTGGTTTTCTTGGTTTACGCAATAAGGCAAGAATTTCTTCTGGAGATCGGCCAACCATTGCATACAACTCGATCGATCCTTTAGAACTAAATTCCCAAAAGATGAAATACATATTTCCTACATCATTGTCGTCTTAAGGCTCCATACAATCGTACTCAATACAACCATCACCACCTACACGTATAGGTTTATGGTAAAAAATGTCAAGTGAGCTTCTTCCACTTCTAATGACATCTGTGACTATTTTCCTTTATGCAACAAGTGTCATTTCCTCTCTAATTTTAATGAATTTAGGACCATTCGGGCATTCAAATAATACCCCCTCAAAAGTTGATACCATATCACTATCATAATACATAATAACGACTCCCTCCATCTTTAAACAAATATGGTGAATATCAACACAATACATTGAGATGCCTTAAACCACCACTTGTATTTGTTAGACCATCTTAAATATAGTTATTTTGTGTAGCAAAAAAAGCAGTAATCCAAATTTGTCCTTATAATCATAATATAAAAATATTAAATTTTACTTTTTAATTCAAAACACTTTTTATATAAAAGAAAAAAACACAATGGAATCATGATTCCGTTGTGTTTTGCTTCCGTTGTTTTATAACACAAAAAACTTATGATTCTATTTTGTTGTGTTCATTAGGGGTGAAAAAATACAATGAAATTGTGATTTCATTTTAAATAACATAACGAAATCATGATTCTATTAATTTATTTGAGGTTGGAAAAAATACATATAACAAAATGGCAAAATTGGTCCCCCGCTTTATCTCTAATTAAGGATTTGGTCCCCCTATAATTTAATTCACAAATTTGGTCCCCCAGTTTTATAAATCCCTACAAAATTGGTCCTGGAAGCCCGATTTGGACATTGACCATTAACCTCAGACGTTGACTGTCACGTGTCAATGCCACGTGTGACTGCCACGTGTCAATACCACGTGTCAATGACACGTGTCAACGTCTGAGTAGTTCCCTGTAAAAGCTTCATTTTTTGTAGGTAAAATTGTATTTTTGGTCTCCCAGTTTTACTCCAATTTCGATTTTGGTCCCCTTATAGTTTAATTCACACATTTGGTCCCTCAGTTTTATAAATCCCTTTATAAATTGTTCCTGCAAAATTGGTCTTTTGAATGGTTTAGCCACTAGTGCTAGAGATATGGTAGGTCTTAATAAATCTCACACTTCTTTTTCATCGCAAGTTTTTCACTCACTTGGAACCCAGAGAAAAATCACTTTTTATCTCTCTCCCACTTCCGAGGTTGTTCAACTTGGGAAAGTGGCGCATGAATCCCAACCTGAGTTTGAAAATTTCAAATCTCTTACTTTAACAGGTTCTGTAATAAACCCCTATTTTTTTTTTCTCCCCCATGCGGTTTTATGTGTATACGACTGCTTAAGTGACCTATGTATGACAATGATATTTTTGTTTGAAATTTGAAATACAACTTCTCCACTAATAAAATTTACCTGAATTTATAAAAGGGATTTATAAAACTGTGGGACTAAATGTGCGAATTAAATTATAAGGGGACCAAAATCGTAATTGGAGTAAAACTGGAGGACCAAAAATATAATTTTACCTACAAAAACTGAAGTCTTTACAGTGAACCACCCAGACGTTGACACGTGACATTGACATGTGGCAGTCAATGTTTGAGGTTAACGGTCAACATCCAAATTGGGCTTCCTGGACCAATTTTGCAATAATTTATAAAACTGGGGACCAAATTTTGTAAATTAAATTATTGGAGGATCAAATCCAAAATTAGAGATTAACTGGGGTCTAAAAGTGCAATTTTGTTACACAAAATTATGATTATGTTGTTTATATTCTGCAACAGAAGTGTATTTAGCTGTGAAGGGTTATTTTGAAAATAAAAATAAAAAACACTACGCACATGAGTGGTTTAAATAACCTTATTGCTAGTCTAAATAGTAGTTCCCCATCTGTTTTTGCTGGTGACCAACGTGGACTTGTTTCCCTTTTGTCGCAATTTGTCGAAAAAATATCAAATAATTCGGGTGCCGCAGCCTGTAAAGTCGGGGACTTGTAAAACATGAAAAATATTCCTCGCATCGTATCCATCCATCCAACACCCGTGTCCTCTCCCCTCCCCCTACAAACAGGTTCCGGCTCTAATATTGTGACACTATAGGCACAGGCAGTCAGGCACCCACCACTCTCTCTCTCTCTCTTTCTCTCTCATTTCTTCAGTTCCTCTGAAGCCGTGCTTGCGGCGGATCTAGATCACCGGCAATGGCGGACTCGCCGGAGGATTGTTCGAGGGATCCTGGAAACGGCAAGGACATGGAGGACAGTACATCCTCTGTTGCCAATGGTACAAGTAGCTCTTCTGCCTCAGGTTACTATAATTCTCTCTCTATCCTGAGCTCTTGTTTTGCTAGGTTAAACAGTAGTTAACCAAAATTCAGAAAGACAAGTTGTAACGACAAGCAGGAATAAAAAAGAGAAAAGGAGAAAATCATGTTATGGAGTTCATTATTATTATTAGTAGGCTTAAATATGATTGAGATCCATGATATATACCCAATTTTTGTTTTGAGTGCAGGGCAAATTTTTTGGTTGCTATGAGTGCTGATATATTAAAAGTTGTTCCAGTCCGGTCAATTAAGTGATGACGGCTCTTCCAATATATATGGCTGGTGGGATGGTGCCATGCCATCACTTATATGACAGTAGGAACGGGAACAAAACTTTTAAAATATGAGGACTCAGACAAAAAATTTTATTAGGGACTCAAAACTAAAATCGGAGATATATAATATAAGAGACCTAAAGGTTATTTAAGCCTTATTAGTATTTATTTTTGGTGAAAGTGGGATCGTGAGATTCTTCTTATCTTTAAAAGTTGGAACTGTTTGCACTTTCCTGCTCTGAGTTGTTTGTTTGGGAAATAGAGTGAACGGTAAATATTGGACCATATTTCATTGGGTGTGGGGCTAAGAATGTCATGTGTAAATTATGTGGTGGAAGATGTAAGAATTTGACATGGTACGGGGTGTGGTTATCTGATTCTAACATGATGTGGTTAATAATCGGAATTTAGTTTAGGGAAGGTGGAGGATAAGCGAAATTTGTCTGTTAGAGCTATCAATTAAATGAAAAATATCTAGTTCTGTTAGTGGTTAGGTCATGCATAAGGTGGTCTCTGCAAGGTCTTTTGAATACAACCTAAACAATGTTTTCCCTGAAGTAGGGCTTGTAGAAGTTGGTCTCCATTTTTGACCATAAACAAAGCAAGAAAGTTGATTTTAGAATGAGATAGTAATTGTTTGGCTTAATTACACATTTTACCATCCAACTATCACTATTTCACGAATTTTACCACCCAAGTTTTTTTTTGTCACGAATATGTGTATGTTTCTTTCAATGATGATACAATTTCCCACACTTCTTTCATCACTTCATCAGTCTTGGAACTGTCACCAATTCAGTGCCTTTTGCTTCCATTATTCACTTATGCTGCTTGGAACTTCTCATCATCTTCTATCCAATGTATCCCGAAATTATGTTCTACCCTATTGATCCACCTGTATCATCTTCCCTAACTAAGAGGCTCCAATCTTTGTTTTAAGGGATTTTCATTGACCCCTACACTTATCACTTCTTGGGTTCTCCTTCTTTCCCCATTTGTATTATGCTCTGCATTGCCCTCTGAATGCCCTGCAGATGTTTTGGGACCCCTGTTGGGGGAAGCCATTATGCGCTCTAACATCTCTCCAGTCTTCCTCATCCTCAAGTGCGAGTCTTGGTTTTCTGATGTGGTACCAAGTTCTCCAAAGTTTTAACTTTTCTGTTAATCCCTCCATTCGGTATGCTACATCATGAACCCTCCTTGTTTCTTGCACAGCACTAAGATTTCCCCATAGCTCCTAGAATTGGAGCTTTCTTGCTAGTGTTAGAATTGGTTCCAGATTTCATTATAAACAAAACAGAGTATTGTTGCTCTAGAACACTATGTAAAAAAGGATAAGTTTCTGAGATACTGTTTCCTATGTAAAAAACATGGATTTCAACAAGCTTGTGTGGCTTCCAAATATCCAACTTAAGGGTTCATTCCTAAGATGGAAAGGAAAAGAGACAAACGAAATATTGGATGGCCTCTGAAATCAGAATTGCTAGAGTAAAGACACAACCATTAAGCTGTATCAGATGCAAATTGTTGAGTCAGATAGCAGCTCATTCAAATCTCATTATTTAATATTTGTATAATTTCCTTTATCATGTAAAAAGATGTTTTATTGGTTGCGTGGCATACATATTAACTTTTGTTTTTTTTTTTGGTTTGTGGTGGTGTCATAGGATTTTGAACTTATTTGACAGATACCTTAATTGAGATAATTCTAAAATTTGCTCTCCTCTGATATTGACATTTCTTCTGCAAGAAAACTTGATGATTGTTGCACACTCATTCATCTTATTTTGTTCTCTCTTGGTATCTCCATAAGAAAAAAAACTTTTTAGAGAAGATAAAGAGAGATGTACAGAAGAGGACAGTTATCCTCCTAGAAAAACCAACGAAAAGTGGAAACCAGAGATGCAAGAAAAACACATTAAGTGAGCAAAGATTGTCAATGTCTTTGTATATTCATAAAGTTGATTGTGCCTAGGATCTCTTAGCATTTTCATATCATACATGATGCATGTCTTTTCTCTGTATCTTCTGTTTGATAACTTTTTGTAAAATTTTATGCTCATCTTTGAATTATATCTGTAATGCTCGTTTCTCCCCTTATCCAGGCATTCTTGGCAAAGGGTTGTCTAAAGTGACCACATTGCCAGCAGACATATCACAAGATAAATCGGAGTCAAGCTCAAGTAAGTTTAAGATGGAAAGGTCAAAAACAGAGAGGCAGAGACACCTAAGTCCTGAAGATGCAGCACAGATTTTTGACGACAAAATTCCTATCCAGGAGAAGGTATATTATTATGATCTATTGTGATTTTTCTCCTTTCCCTTTTCCTCTTGCTTTTGGGGCTTTTATTTTTGTGGTGGCATGGGGGTTTTGGCCTAGGGGAGATGAATGGGGAGGGTAAATCCATCTTGGAGTTTTCGGAGGCTTTGGATCTTTCTATAGCCAATACATGGTTTAAGAAAAGAGAGGAACATCTTATCACTTACAAAAGTGGAGGGACATGTTCTCAGATAGATTTCTTCCTTATCAGGAAGTCTGATAGGAAGTATTGCTTGAACTGTAAAGTTATCCCGGGAGAGAGCTTGACTACCCAACATAGAGTTTTGGTTATGGATGTAAGAATTAGAGATAGGGCAAAGAGAAGAAGTCCTCTGGTAGCACCAAGGATCAAATGGTGGCACTTGAAGGGTGAGAAACAAGGAATCTTCCAACAAAAGATATGGGAGGGTTGGTGTGGACAATCACAAGGAAGTGCAAATGATATGTGGAACAAGATGTCCCAAGAGATTATTAAAGTGGCTAAAGAGACGTTGGGTGAATCTAGAGGTTTTGGACCTAGGGGTAAAGAATCGTGGTGGTGGAATGAAAATGTTCAGAGCAAAGTTAGAGTAAAAAAGGAGTGTTTCAAGGAGTGGTCTAGGTGTAGAAATTCTGAAACTTGGGATAAGTATAAGATAGCTAGAAATGAAACCAAAAAGGCGGTGAGTGAGGCAAGAGCCCAAGCTTTTGACGGACTATACCAAGCTCTAGGAACCAGGGACGGAGAAAGATCTATATATAGGCTTGCTAAGGGTAGAGAGAGGAAGACTAGAGATTTGGATCAAGTAAAGTGTGTTAAGGATGAAGAAGGCAAAGTCTTAGTGCATGAAAAAGATATCAAGGAAAGGTGGAAGGTGTATTTCCACAACTTATTTAATGATGGATATGGATATGACTCTAGCAGTCTAGACACAAGAGAAGAGGACCGGAACTATAAGTACTATCGTCGGATTCAGAAACAGGAAGTAAAGGAAGCGTTGAAAAGAATGAGTAATGGTAAGGCGGTGGGGCCAGACAACATACCTATTGAAGTGTGGAAAACTCTTGGAGATAGAGGTCTTGAGTGGCTCACCGAACTCTTTAACGAAATTATGAGGTCAAAACACATGCCGGAGGAATGGAGGAGAAGCACGTTAGTGCCAATCTATAAGAACAAGGGGGATATACAAAATTGTGCAAATTATAGGGGAATCAAGCTCATGAGTCATACCATGAAATTATGGGAAAGAGTGATCGAACGGAGATTAAGAAAGGAGACTCAAGTTACTGAGAATCAATTTGGTTTCATGCCGGGAAGGTCGACCATGGAAGCGATTTATTTATTACGGCGGGTGATGGAGCAATATCGCATGGCCCAACAAGACTTGCACTTGATTTTTATTGACTTGGAGAAAGCGTATGATAGAGTGCCTAGAGAGATTTTGTGGAAAGCTCTAGAGAAGAAAGGGGATAGGGTTGCATATATTCGAGCTATCCAAGATATGTATGATAGGGTATCGACTAGTGTTAGGACACAGGGTGGAGAGTCAGACGATTTTCCCATCACAATTGGTTTACATCAAGGGTCAACCCTTAGCCCCTACCTTTTTACCTTAATTCTGGATGTCCTCACGGAACAAATCCAAGAGATAGCGCCGAGATGCATGCTTTTTGCAGATGACATAGTCCTCCTTGGAGAGTCGAGGGAGGAGTTGAATGAGAGGTTGGAAACTTGGAGACGAGCTCTAGAAACACATGGCTTTCGCCTAAGCAGAAACAAATCGGAGTATATGGAATGTAAGTTCAACAAAAGAAGGAGGGTTTCTAACTCAGAGGTGAAAATAGGAGACCATATTATCCCTCAAGTCACACGGTTTAAATATCTTGGGTCTGTAATACAGGATGATGGGGAAATTGAAGGGGATGTGAATCATCGCATTCAAGCAGGATGGATGAAATGGAGAAAAGCATCAGGGGTGTTATGTGATGCAAAGGTACCGATCAAGCTAAAGGGAAAGTTTTATCGGACTGCGGTAAGACCGGCGATTTTGTACGGAACAGAATGTTGGGCGGTCAAGAGCCAACATGAGAATAAAGTAGGTGTAGCGGAGATGAGGATGTTGCGGTGGATGTGTGGTAAGACTCGACAGGATAAAATTAGAAACGAAGCTATTAGAGAGAGGGTTGGAGTAGCGCCTATTTTAGAGAAGATGGTGGAAAATAGACTTAGGTGGTTTGGGCATGTAGAGAGAAGACCGGTAGACTCTGTAGTGAGGAGAGTAGACCAGATGGAGAGAAGACAAACAATTCGAGGCAGAGGAAGACCCAAAAAGACTATAAGAGAGGTTATTAAAAAGGATCTCGAAATTAATGGTTTGGATAGAAGTATGGTACTTGATAGAACATTATGGCGGAAGTTGATCCATGTAGCCGACCCCACCTAGTGGGATAAGGCGTTGTTGTTGTTGTTGTATTGGATACCCAATTGTTGATAAATATTTTAATGTATTTTGGTAAAAAACTAAAAAAGAAACTTTTGTGCCCCTCAAAAGAAACAAGAAATACTTATGCATTGGTTGGGTGGGGGATTTGGTAAGAAAGATGCAGGGAGGAAATAGATTTGGTAAGAAACTCTTATACAGAGTAATTAGTAAGCAACACTAATTAATTAGATACTCTTCTAATTTATATTGGTTGTAAATAAAATATTTTTTCAGCACACATTATATTAAAAAATACTAGGAAAGTTAAGAAATAATTTCTTCTAATGATTGTCCCTCAATTTTCTCTTTCTTTAGTTATTAGGAAAAGAAGAACAAGAGCAACATATAAATGTTGGAGGTAGTACTCACTGATTACTTGTGTTGCCTTGTTAAATAGGATTAGATCATGAACCATGCATTATTTTCTTATTTTTTTTCTTCTCGTTATTATCAACAGCTGTCTTTATTTTTGCTTTTAAACATGTATGGCTGGTCCTTCAGTTGATTTTTACAACTGTGCAGCTGAAATTGTTGAACAGAATTGCTACTGTAAAAGATGATGGAACTGTAGAATTTGAAGTTCCTGTAGATGTTGAACCTGAGGCTATTTTTGCTCGATCCAAACAAGTAAATCATGTTGTTGATGATTCGCTTGATGCAACAGACTTTCATTACATCCCGCCATTGAATATAGTCATGCTTATTGTTGGTACACGAGGAGATGTGCAACCCTTTATTGCAATAGGCAAACGCATGCAGGTACAGAGGCATTTTCTTATGTCCCAATTTTCTTTTTGCCTACTTCAATAAACACATACACACACCACCAAATGTTGAGATTTGTTGCCTTTTGTTAAGGTGGCAAATATTGCATCTATAGAGACGTTTTATTAATTTTTATATTTTCCATTTCTTATGTATCCGTTAGAATTAGAACCATTAATGAACCATTGTCCATGTATAAGGTAAGGTGGGCCAGTGCATGCTTAGCATATGGTAAGGTGGGCCAGAGTATTGTTGAGGCTTCAAGTGCAGAGTACTTGTGTGAGGGGGGCATTTTATATCTATAACCATTCATGAGTCTTCCGCTAAATAGTTAAAACTTTTGGGAAGGTTGATTCTTGATAGTATGCATGAACACATGTTCTTTTTTTATTATGAAAAATGTTCAACTAAAAAAATTCAAGCAAATCAAGAGAAAGGAAATATTACAAATATGTGATTCCATGTTTGGTACTGCTCTTTCACTTGGCTCTTATATTTGTGGTTGCTATATTTCTGCTATATATTTGGTTTCTTTGTGGCTTCCCATTTCTGTTATTTACTAATGGCAATTTTCTATTTTCTGCTGAAAATATTATCATTGAATTAATACGTTTTTAGTTTATTGATTGTAGTAGGAAAATATATGAACTAAATAATTTGTATTAAAGTTATTTTCATATTCAAAGTTGAGTTTTTTTTTAATTAATTCTTTCTTTATGTGCAGGACTATGGGCATCGTGTTAGATTAGCAACCCATTCAAATTTTAAGGAGTTTGTTTTGACAGCTGGGTTGGAGTTTTATCCATTAGGCGGTGATCCAAAAGTTCTTGCTGGTTGTATGTACTATCTACCCATGTACAAATTTCTTCTACTGTCAGAACGGCTTTGTGCATGATATTCTTAATTTCTTCTGTCCCACATTCCCTTCCCATGTGTTGTTTGTCAACGTGATAGAAGAATTTTTGGTAAAAATATTTTTTGTTTAGAAATACTTAATACTCAGGTGGTTAATCAAGTCAATAAGTTTTTCTCTTAAACCAGTCGTTTAATATTCTTAATAATCTAGTGATTGAAAATAGTTGGTAATTATTCTTTGCAAAACACTTGACTCTTAAATTATTTTGACTTTTTAATATGGTGCATTGGGGTCCTAGAAACGTTGTGGTTTGTTATGTCAGTTTTGTTATATTTTGATACACATGCTTGTTTGATCTTTTCACCATTTGTTTTGGATGGGGTGTTGCATTTTTGCGGGTGTGCACATTTTTATGTATGGCTTGAAGATTGATTCTTGTTGAATAACATGTTTCACATATTTTACACATGTAAATATTAGTAGATTTTAGTTATAGTAAATTATGGATTTGATTAATTCCATTTGTAGTTAGACTCAAACTAAGTATGTAAAAGAAGAAAAAGGATGTTAGAGAGATGAGAGAGATAGAGAGACAAAGAGCGAGGGAGAGAGCGAGGGAGAGAGATTAGACAGCAAGAGAGAGGGAGACAACGCCGACACAAACAGAGGGGTAGAGAGAGCAGACACCGTGAGTGGGGGAGAGGCAGTGGGGCGGGGAGAGAGAGAGAGAGAGCGAGTGACATAAGGCGCTCTAGAGGGAGGTACGAAGAGGGTTATCTATGACAACGTGAAAGGAGCAGTGGAGTTCACAAACAAAGCTGGAGCCATGCACACAACGGAGTTCAGGGCCACAACGTGGACAACAAGTCCAGTACCAACGATGGTGAATGGGTTCAAGTAACCCATAGGAGGAAGACGACCACAGCAACCCACAGTCATCAACCCAGACCCAGAAACAACCAACGTATCGATAGAACAGTAACATGGAGAGACAAGGCCGGCGTCACAACTTTCTATTTCTGTAGATTCCCTACTTGGGTAAAGGAGAAGGATTTATGGCAGATATTTCACAGATGGGGTAAGGTGTGGGAGGTGTTTATCCCCAAAAATAAAAACAAGGAAGGCCATCGATATGGTTTTGTCAGGTTCAAAGAGGTAGAAGATGAAACGTGGCTGGAACGACAACTCGATAACAACATTTTTTTCGGAAAGACGAAAATGTTTGTTAATCGACCCAAGTTCGAACGGGGTAAGATAGTAAGAAGGAACCAAAAGGATAACAGCACACCTGATAATGGCAAGCCACAAGGTGTGATCAATTATGAGGAACGAGTGCCGCGAACAAACATCAATGGCGGAAGACTTCGGTCCTATGCTGAGGTGGTTACGATGGCCCCGCCTGGAGATAGTGCCTTGCATAATCAGGGGGCAGACTCCTCGCAAGCCTTACAGGCCGTGCATAGGCCACCGGCGGTTGTAACCACAAACATGGAGCAGAACAAATGGATACAGTAGGTGTTGGTAGATCTCCTATCAACAATTGATCCTACATAGTCAGCATCAGTATATACTTTCATGGATAAATTTTTCTCCTTTTTAAACAACAATTCCTTTCCTGGAGAAGACTTCAAGTACTGAATGATCCTATTTATTGCTTGCAAATGTTTCTCTCTTGGGTCATGCATGAACTGACTAACCACACTAACTGCATAGGCTATATCAGGCTTGGTGTGGGATAAGTAGATAACTTTTCCCACAAGTCTTTGGTACTGTGTCTTCTCTGCCTTTGGGCTTTCTTCATCATTTCCAATCCTATGATTTTGCTCTATGGGCGCTCTAGTAGTTTTACAGCCCAACCTGCTAGCTTCTTTGAGGAGATCAAGTATATATTTTATCTGAGAAATGAAGATACCCTACCTAGAGTATGCAACCTTTATCCCGAGGAAGTACTTTAGCTTCCCGAGATCCTTCATCTCAAATTGGGCAGCTAACCTCTCCCTCAAGGTCTGTTTTTCAAGCTCATCATCACCTGCAATAATTATAGGAATTAGTATTTAGGAAGTTGCACTTATTTACATTTAGGCTTAGCCTTGGAAATAGTAAGTGCCTTGGAATTAATATTCACAGTTTCTTTGTCTACATACATGGTTGTTTAGCATAGTGGAAGTACTGAATAAGAAACCATTTTCATTCTCTAGATTACATCTAAAATATTTTTTCTCCATTGAGCAACTCCATCTTAATTGTCCCCCTAAATTCAACAATAAAAAATAGGAATGTATTAACAGAAAGGTCCATGGTAAAACACAATTATGCAAGGTTATTTATTGTGTCCTGGTTTACATTGTGTCTTTGTGTATTATGAGTTGGGCATGCTTTTCAAATAAGTTAACCCTACTGTCAGATATTTCACGTTATGATTTTCTAAATGTGAATGTTACATGATAAACACCGACACTGAACACTTGTGAGTACCTACCTCATATAGTTGTTCCCCACTTCCCCCAAATCATTGTTTTACTTGTTGGTTATTGTCCAATGAAATTTGAAACTTTCATAAGTTTGATGTCCTACATGATCATGGAAATATAGCATATTAACTTGATGTGTGTCATGAGGTATTATCTAGTGGTGTATTTGGATGAAAGGAAAGAATGCATGGATAAAGATGCATTTTCTTTTGTTTGGTTGAAGAGAAAATGGAAGGAAAACTTGACTTTTACAATCAAAATTTCAATTTTTTCTTTCTTTCCATTTGCTATTTTTATTTTATTTTTCTATTCTCTCACTTTCTTCTCAATCAAACAGAGCCTTAGTTCAGATCTTCAAAGTTTATATCTTTCCTCTTTACAACTTTGTTCTATTATTTTACTTTTGAATTCTTTCTTGAGCAGATATGGTTAAAAATAAGGGCTTTCTGCCATCGGGACCTTCTGAGATACCTATTCAGCGAAATCAAATGAAAGAAATTATTAACTCTCTGCTTCCAGCCTGTAAAGAACCTGATATTGATTCTGGTGTCCCATTTAAAGCTGATGCAATCATTGCCAATCCCCCTGCATATGGTATGCTTTCTTGTTAGTTACATGTAGATAATAATAATATGCTTGGCTGAATTTGTGCATCTATATTTGCTTATCAAGTGAATATGACGAGTTTCTAAATTTTGAAATAATGTTGGTTAGTGTTTTTATTACCATACATGAACAAACTTGAATAAGTTTTCACTGCCATATTTGAGCAGTATACAAGATTTCCGAGCAAAATAAAGCCATTGTGAAGTGTACTTGACATGGATTGACCAATTAGGAAGTCCTATTTAGCTAGAGTTGATGATTTATGTAAGCTATATCGGCCTAGAAACTCATTTGGCATAATATAAAGTCATCGGGACCCACTTTGATAGTATACGATATCCAACAATGGATTTTCCAGGAGGAGGCACAAAAGTCCTTGTTTGAGTAGATTCTAATGCTGTCATCTCATCAATCATAGCCTGTGGCTGTCGCCAACCTGAATGAGAAAGAGCTTCCTGCATAGACTTAGAAATTTTGATAGAAGAGAGAGAAGAGACAAAGGTATAATGTGAAGGGGATAAACAATGATAGATGAGGAAATTATAAATGGGATGAGGATTGCATTAGAACTTGTTCCTTTGCAGAGAGCAATGGGAAGGTCATCTGAGCACTCAGGAGGATCCAAAGTAGAATGGGAAGTGACTGGTCTAGGAGATGAGTCATGTGAATCTTCTAAATTGTCTGTTGGTGATGGGTCTCGGCCGGAGCAGAACGTTGTTGGCGGTGGTGATAAATTTGAATTGGATGAGGACTAGGAGGCTCTAATGTAGAAAACAAAAATGATTGATTGATGGCAGGCATGAACTGAGTGACAGGAGTAAGGTCAGGAATAGGTAGTCCCTGAGAGATATCTTCTGATTCCTGGGGTAATGCAAAGAAGGGTGTGTCCTCAAGGAATGTAACATCAACTGAAATGTAGAGACGATGCTTGGAGGGACAGTAGCACCGATATCCTTTCTGAACTCGTGAATAACCAAGGAAAACACACTTAACGGGTAGCCAATTTATCCAATCCTGGAGTTAGATCATGGACAAAGCAAGTGGAGCCAAAAACTCGAGGAGGAATCCGGAACACTGGTTCATCAGGGAATAGTACGGAATGAGGCACCTTGTTCTGGATAGAATAAGATGGCATCCTGTTGATTAAGTATATGTCAGTGAGAACAACGTTACCCCAAAACATCATAGGAACATTGGCATGGATGTGTAAGGTGTGTGTGGTCTCAATGATATATGCTTGCGGTCTGTGATACATTTTGCTGAGGAGTATGAGGACATGAAGACTGATGTATTATTCCATTATTAGCCATAACAGAATTAGAAGTTGAAAAATATTCTTTTGCATTGTCACTTTGTAAAATGCGAATAGAACAATCAAACTGATTCTGAATTTCCTTAAAGAAAGTTTGAAATACACTAAATAGTTCTGATCTTTCTTTAGGTAAGACCCATGTACATCTAGAAAATTCATCAATGAAAGTGACAATGTGCTTATGACTTAAAACTGAAGTAACTCTATTTGGCCCCCATATATCAGAGTGAATGACATCCAAAGGACCATGAGCTTGTGACTGGGTACTGCTGGAGAAGAAAGAATGGGCATGTTTTCCCAGCTGGAAAGATTCACATTTTAGAGACTGCAAATGAGACAATTTAAGAGCCATCTTTCTTAACTTCTGAAGACTTGGATGACCTAACTGACAATGAAGAAGACTTGGAGATTCTGAAATAGTGCAAGCAACTGAAGGGGAAGACTGAAGGTAGTACAACCCTCGTGACTCATAACCGTACCAATTGTCTGCTTCGTACTCCGATCCTGTATGAAAAAGGAATCCAGTGTAAAATTTATAGAACAATCAAGTGACGGGCCAGACAACTAATAAAAATCAAATTAAAAGGACAATTGGAAACAAAAAGAATAGAATCAAAAAATAAAGAGGGAAGAGGAGTGGCTTGACCAATGCCACTGGCTTTAACTTTTAACCCATCTGTAAGAGTAATGGGATGAGGGGTTTTAGGTTGGTATAGTTTTGAGAAAAGTGAGGGATTACCGGCTACATGACCAAAAGCACCAAAGTCCAAAATCCATGGACCAATAGGTGAGGATTGAGAGAGACAAACTGTAGAATTACCAGTATGAGCAATTGTAACTGAGGGTGAGGCTTGTGATGCTTTGAATTGCATGAAGTCCTTGAACTCCTCATCATGTAATACATTGTGTTTTGTATTCTTGGGTGCAATTTCCTTTCCATCATCCCAGGACTGAGTTATATTGACTGATTTCTCAGGGAAGCCAATTAGTGAATAACACTAGTCTTAAGTATGCATGCCCAAATCGTTTACAATAGGTGCACTGAGGGTGACCTGCACCATGACCTCCTCTACCACCCCCAACTGCAACCTCATCCTCCATGACCTGCAGAATTAGAAATAAAAGCAGAAGATTCTTGACCAGCTTGAGATCCATTCATTCCTGAACCTTTTGAGCTATGGAAACGTAAGAGACAGGTGATGAGATTTTCAGTTGAAGGAATATCAAGCGTAGTGAGAATTTGGCTTCAAACTGACTCATAATTCTTCTGAAGGCCCTGAAGGACTAGATCATGCAGACATTGTCCCGTTTCTCAATCATCTTCTTTGGGTCAGTCAGTCATAAGAAGCTTAAACTCATTAACAGTCGGCTGAGCTTTGTTATTATAAGCCATAATATAATCATCTGTCATCTGCAGAGTGGATAAATTATGAATAACATCATAAAGACATTAACACCTTTAGAATAAACACTTCTGGCTTTCTCCAAATATGATAACACATGTATGATCTGTAATGCACTAACAAGGAAGGCCCAATGGAGTTCCATAAAAGAGAGACTAGTAGATAATCCGCTTGTTCCCAATCATCATGTAATTGTTTAGCAATTTGTGAAGATCTCATAGTGAGATGATCTGAGAGCTTTTTTCCAAGAAACCATATTTTGACCGCAGCGGACCAATTTAGACAATTCTTGCCGTTGAGTTTTTCCGTTGGTATACAAGAATTGCCGGAGTAGACAATGGATACGAGATTCTTGCCAGAATTATTGCTTGTAGAACTCATCCTGAATAGCAACTAAGGCCTAGACGGAATAATTGAGCCAAACAGCACTGAAGCAGCCAAGCAATACTGGATCAACACCAAACTAGTGCATAACAAGGGCTGAGGCACCGGAAACAGCCAGACCCAGTACTGAATTGGGTCAAAACAGGGACAGAGAAGACTAACAAATTGGTCTGTGATGGCGGCGAGGTGAATGGAGGTTCAGAAGGTGGCGCTTGGCTTTCACGCGCCGTATGCGCCATCAACATTTGATTGATTTAGCTAATTGACCTCTGAAACAGAGGCAGAAGACACTGACGACCTGTTCTGTGCTGGTTTCATGACAAACGAAGTTGTAAGACGGTGGTGTGTGGGCTTCATGCGCTGGCAAACCTGTGAACAAACAAATGCGCATGGCGGTGCATGGGCAAACATGCGATTGGGACCCCTTGGGCCGTTGGGTCTGGACAACCAACGGGACAACTAGGGTTTATGGATGTACTAGGGTTCCTACTGATCATTGGCGCTGGGTACCAAGTTGAGATTGAAGGACAAAATTAAAGCTTTCTATATTTCTCATTGATTGACTCAAGAGTAAAAGTATATAGATATAAGCTTATTAAAAAGAAAAGATTAACTAAAATCTTATATAAATCTTAGAGATAAAATCCTAGATACTGGTTACTAAAAAGATAAGAGGTTTCCTAGAAATAAGCTATTAAAGATATAAATCATACCTTAAATCTCCACACTATCATAACAAATTCATATCATATGTCAACAACATGAAAGGAATGTTAGTTTTTATTTTTAAGTTGTATTGAAATATTTTTTACTCCACTTTTTTCTATTTTGGGTTACTCTTTCTGATAACATTATCTTTCTTTCACCTTTCTTACTACTTGATCCTTTCTTTGTGCTTGTCTAATTAAATTAGTAAATATTACTGTTTGATGCATATCTTTGTTGTACTTTGCCATTGACATTGATACATCTTTAGGGCATACCCATGTGGCAGAGGCACTTAAAATTCCAATTCATATTTTTTTCACAATGCCATGGACGTAAGTTTCATCTTGTTTTCATAATCTTTTCTTTAGTTATTTTCTTGTTTACTTTTTTTTAGTTCTTTAACAATTGGTTGTGTTTTTTTAGTTTACTTGGTGATTCAATTTTGCATTTATACAAGTAGTTTATCATTTACCCCAGGCCAACTACTGAATTTCCGCATCCTCTATCACGTGTAAAGCAACAGGCTGGTTATAGGGTGAATTCTTTATTCATTGCTTTTTCTTATCACACCCTCGTAATTTTTTGCCTTCATGTTTAAGTTTAACTAAATATTGGTCATTTATATCTCTTCAGCTTTCATATCAAATAGTTGACTCTTTGATTTGGCTTGGAATTCGAGACATGATTAATGATCTTAGGAAGAAAAAGTTGAAGCTACGACCAGTCACATATTTAAGTGGCTCACAAGGCTCTGAAACTGATGTTCCACATGCATATATATGGAGTCCTCATCTTGTTCCTAAACCAAAAGGTGGGTTCTCTAGATCCCACTCTTCAAATTTTGTTTCCGTAGTCATTGTTATATTAAGTCCCTTGACTTTTATAGTCTGTGCTCTGTGTTTATGTGTGTGTTACTATTATTATTATTTTGCTATTTCTGACTAATGAAAATAATGCTTAATAAATTATTTCTTTCAATTAAGAAAAGAATTTAATGGGGTGGGGGAGAGGGGATCCTATCAGTTCTGGAACAGGAAGCCTTCTTCTGTTTCCCTTTTGTAGAATAAAGCTTCAAAATTCCTTTGCGTGACTGACAGTAGTTTAATCAATGGGTAATTGTTATTATTCTTTCTAGCTTAAGTTCTCTTTTAACAATAATCTTATTTTCTGATTAATCATTATGGTCTTATGGGTAAAAGTAAGCCTAGTGCTTAAGATAAACACCAATACTATGTTAGTTGATTCTTGGTTGAAGGATCTGATGTGTTCTGCTTTGCAGATTGGGGACCAAAAATTGATGTAGTAGGGTTTTGCTTTCTTGATCTTGCGTTAAACTATGAACCTCCAGAGTCCCTTGTAAAATGGCTTGAAGAAGGAGACAAACCTATTTACATTGGATTTGGTAGCCTGGTGAGTCTTTTTTTCTTTGATTATATATATATTTTTTTCCACATATTGTTTCTACATGCTAATAAACCTAACTGTAGGAACTTTGACTCTTTAGCCTGCCAATTTTAATGTGTATATTGTATAACTGAATGTTTGTTGATGAGAAGGTAATTGTATGAAACATATTGTGTTTTCTAATTTCCATTTATCATAATTCACAGCGTATGTCAAGGTTCTGCAAGATTTATCACGCCCAATTATGAAATCTAAATTACCTCTAAATGATAATGTAAACGGGAATGGAGAGGTCTAGTTAGTTTGTCTCTATGTTCCTTTGTGGTTGGGGTAATAGGCTTTTAAGGCTATGATGTTAAGGATGATGGAAGTATACTCCTTTGATTAAGACTTGTTTGTTCTTATTTGTTTGTCTAATATTTATTTTGGAGTTTGCTTAAGTATTAAAGAGTATTTGGAGTCATCCCTTGTGGTCAAGAATGGGCTACTAGGTACTAAATCATGGGATAAGGAAATGTAACCAATCCTAAGAGAAAACGGGGAAATAGGATAACACTTAATACCAAAGCATAATAGAAAATACTCTAAAATATAATTAGATATTTTCATATCTTCTAATACTATCCATCAAGCTAAAACTGTCTAAGCTTTAAACTTGTCAACAGAAAAAAGAAATTACATATTAGCATAGCAGGACCACAATGAAACCCATTCCTTTTCTCTTTTATAATCCATCTAGTTTTTTAATCCGTGCGATGCACCGGGAAAACAGAGGATTTGGGTGTTTTTATTTAATTTAATTTTTTTTGTTTAACTATAAAAATGAACATGTCTGTCTGGTAAATAATAACAATTTTTACTTGATTTTTTTAAGTCATTTAATTAAAGTAAACCTCATATATATGTTATAAAGTTATGTGCGCATTTGAACTTTTGGGTCGATAAAAAGAGTATTTAAATATATTTGTCTTATAATTACTCTTACAACTACTACTTTTCTAAAAAAAAAATATTACTGCCTCTACTCTTTTATAAGCAACAAAAATCGCTTGTTTGGTCTTAAATATAAACAAAAGTTAATTAACTTTATCTTATTTAATGATAAAGATGTTCTTTATTTAATAGGGCCAAAAATATTTTATGTTTGATATCAAGTTCCAATGAAGGATAGTTTAGAAAAAAAATTATTTTGGTTTTGGGATGAACACAATTTAATTAAATTAACTAATAGAATATATAATGATGATAAAAAATATAATTTTAAGAAAAGAATATAGTTTATAGAGTCCCTTGACATCAAATAACCAATGATTATAAAAAAAAAAATATCCCAATGTCCTAGTATGGTTACCCATATCTTATGTGGATACAATATGGATTAGTGTAAAAAATATAAATTTTATATTTTAATTTTAATCATTAAATTTCAATAAAATGAATGATCAGGATGATGAATAACTCTAAAAATGTTAGTCTTAGAGTAACTTGATCCCTCCTCTAAAAAAAAAAACAATAAACATCATTTATATGAAAGTTATATACATTAAAATTACATGTAAATATCTAAGAGTCTCTTAACATAAAAAAAATGATTACATAAAAATCACTCTAATATATGAATTAGTGCAACATAAATAAGTTTAAAAGAATATAATTTTTATACTTTTAAATGAAAAAATAAATGATATTTTGATATAAAAGAAATTTAACCATCATTCATATAAAAATTGTATACATTGAATTTAAATGTAAATATCTAAGAGTCTCTTAACATAAAAAAAAAAATCAATGATTATAAAAAAATTAATCATCCCCAGAAATTTGTCCTAGTATTGTCACTCGTGTGAGAAATATATATATGGATTAGTGCAGTATAAACAAAATATATAAAATTTTGAAATTTTAACTTTCTATACTTTCAAATTAAAAAATAAAGGTTGTTTTGATATTAAAAAAATATATTGTTGATATAAAAGTTGTATAATTTTTGTCTAATCAAGCTCATTAACGAATTTTGTCCTTTAGAAATTATTTTTGAAACAATAACAATTCAGGACCAACCATTATCAATCTCTAAAGTGTTGATCATAATGATCTAAAAAAATGTGATTTTTTAAAATAAATCTTTGAGTACACAATCTTTATCACCCAGTCACACTAATTTATATATGTTAATACTCCTCTAAAACAGAAAATTAAAAAAAATTAAGGATCTAATTACAAAAGATATATAACTGGAAATTTAATAATATTATTATATTAAAATCTTTATATTAGACTAATCAATTCCTTAAAAAATTAATATAATCAATTAAATTTTTTTAATAGGTAATTAGATGTAATGAATTTTTTTTTATTGTGATTAATATATTTTGAGATCTTGTGACTCAATCAGACGATTGTATAATATATTTTTTTGAATTAATTTTTTGATAGACAAATAAAACAAAGGTCTACCATTGTTAAATATAAAATATTTTCTTTTTTTTGTAAATTTTATTTTATTTTTACAATTAACCATTAAATTTTTATTTTTATCATTATCTATTTAATTATACCGGAAATTTAAGATACAAAAATATAAATTTTTATATAATATTTTTTCCACAATTACTCTTTTATCCTTAAAAAAAGCAGGAAAGTTAAAATTACTATTTTAGCCTTAAAATTATTAGCTGGAAAATACTTCCTTTTTAGGATGAAAAACTATATAAAATTACTCTCTTATCCTTAAAAAGAGCGGGATAATTAAAATTACATGTTCACCCTCACTTCTAGTTTTATATATATAAAGATATATTGCAGCTTGTTGTTTTATATTTTTTTTAATTTTCTCTTTCAGTAGTTTTCTTGTGGAGGATATCTTATCCTCCTTTCTATACTTCTTTGTTTTTCTTTTTTATTTTTCTTTTGGAGAATTTCTTATCCTTCTTTCTATGCTTGAGCTTCTCTTCTCTTTTCTTTTTAAATTTCTTTTTCTATAAAAAAGAATGATTTTTATCTTTACTTTTTAATCTTATTCTGTTTTTCTCTCGTTTTCCTATTTTAGCCTGTTCAAGAACCAAAAAAGATGACACAAATAATTGTAGATGCTTTGGAGATCACTGGACAGAGGGGCATCATCAATAAAGGATGGGGAGGTCTTGGGAATTGTAAGGATATTTCTAGTTCATGTTTTCTTGTTGGAATTTAGTTTTATGTTTTTTTCAACAACATAAGTTTCTTCCCAGTGGCAGAACCAAAGGACTCTATATACTTATTGGATAATTGTCCTCATGATTGGCTTTTCTTGCGTTGCAAGGCTGTGGTAAGATTATCTAGCTACTTAGTTCACCCATTCTAGTAGTTAAAATCACATTGAAATGTTGCAATAAAAGATCATAATTCTGCCAAATTTTTAAATTCTTTAAGTTCATTGAAGTTGTAACTTTGTTGGATTACTGTGGCCTGCCTGCTAAAGCTTGCTGGTTCAAATATGGAAAAGTATGTTGGGCACATCTTTTAGAAAAACTATATGAGCGAGCTTCTACAAATTAACTTATGCATAAGTTAGTTTTAACTTATGGAGAAGCTGATTTCATTTATTTCTTCTTATTTTCTTTTTCGTATAAGTACTTCTGGATAAGCTTACCCAAATAGATCCTAGGCTAATATCATGCTTCCATGTATCTAGAGAGCATAATTTATATCTTGAATAAATCTTTTGTTCCATTCATATTCATATTTTTTCAGTTGGATAAATCAAGTCTTTCTGTTATTGAAATTCTTTTACATGGTAACTAGTGTTGTTTTCATAAACTCACCCTATGATATTTTTAGGGACTTTGGAGAAACCATTCCATAGCAAGACATTGCAATGGAAGAGCCAATTGTTCCTAGAACCATCCCTATATTTGAATCCTATACTTCAATTGTTTGACTCAAGTCTCATACTTTGTAATCAGATTGAAACGTTCCTAGAATAAATAATCAAATTCAATTGAATATATATAACTCAAACTAAATTAAGAAATTAAAATGAATAATTGATAAATTTATTAATAATTATATATTCATTGTATAATAAAAAAAGATAGATTCAAATAGAATAAATGGAGAATATAAGCAGGTAGCGGGAATTGAACCCGCATCGTTAGCTTGGAAGACTTGAATATAATGGGAGATATTTTTGGATGAAATGCTTGAGTGTTTTCTCAACACTCAGCTTCTCTTATATATATATATATATATATATATATATATCAAACTTAGATTACAAAAGAAGCTTTTACATAAAACTCAGAACAGAGCATATACAAAAATTCAAAAAGAAGAATAGTAGCCTACTACAATAGGGATATAATAACCTATTTTCTGACATTCCCCTTCAAGCTGGAGCATGTAAATCATATGTACGAAGCTTGGAGCATAAAAACTGAATCCTAGGTCCCCTCAATGGCTTTAGTCAAAATATTTACAATTCGATCATTAGAGCTAATTTTTTCAGTACTAATTTCCTTAGCCAACAACTTCTCTCGAACAAAGTGGCAATCAAGTAGAGCGCCTGCCAATAGGAGAGCCTGCCCAGTCAGCATCACAATACCCAGAAACATGGGTATTTCCCGTGTCTTCATACGGCAATCCCTGTCTTGGAGCCCTTTTAATGTACCTACGAATGCGAATTACGGCATTCCAATGATTAGTGTGAGGAGTCTGCAATTGACTAACTACCCAACTGCAAAAGAGATGTCAGGTCCAGTGATTGTAAGATAAATGAGTTTCCCTACTAGTCTCCTATACCACTTAGGATCATTGAAGAGTTCACCCTGTTCTGCCATCAAATTTTAAATGGGTCCATGGGACTGTCAACAGGCCTACACTCAATCATGCTTGTTTCTTTCAAGATATCCAAAGCATACATTCTTTGAGAAATAACAATGCCTTTGTTTGATTGAGACACCTAATACCAAAAAAGTATTTTAGACACCCAAGGTCTTTGGTCTGAAAGTGGCTGAATAGACACCCACCTGCAACCAACTGTCTTCTTCCTAGGTGGTACGGGAACTAGTTCCCATGTGCCACTGCTTTCAAGAGCCTACATTTCAAGGAAAAGTAAGGAGATAACTGGTGATAACTCAAACTATTATAAATAGGATGAGAATTTTTGGTAGATCAAATACCTTTCCTAAGAGCAATTGGCCACCCAGAGTCGTCATCAGTTGGAATTGTTGTACGAATAGCTGAAGGTGACAAACTTGAAGTAGAAGACTTCTTACAGTATTGCCACAAACACCAAAGGAATACTTCTTACAGCGCTCATACTGTTGCATGGAAGGTGTGATTCAGAATAGGTGGCAAACACTGTGGGTAGCTTTGACATGGCGTATATGGCATCATAGGAATTGATTGGTTTTCTCCAATGAAGAATTCGATGGTCAGAAAGTGATGGAGGAGGCGGTTTTCTTTTGTTGGTTGTGGCTGAAAAACATGGAAAAGGATTTTGAAATACCATTTCATGTGTGGACCAGCAATATTAAAGTTGGGCTTTTGTGTAGTGGGGGAAAAGGTTCATTTGTGGGTGCGATCTAACATGCTTTACATCACAGGGATTTGGCACTCTATTATATACTGCATACAGTATATATTAGACTCCCAAAGTGGAATAGTGATGGTAATAGCGTGGCAAAATGTACAGAAAACAGTACCTCTGGTACTGTTAACAATGATTATTCATTATTCATACTATATATACATATGTTAGCTGATAAAAAAAAGTAAAGTAGAGGATTCTCCATGTGACATAGGACTAGATAACTCTCTATGTGTCTCATACTGGTGAGTAGTGTTAGGTGATGAAGAAGGGCAGGAAGGGCTAGTTGGAGAGGTGGCTTGACTTGTGTCCATAATAGGGATTTCATGTACTGGAGACAATAGTGGATCAATAGGACAAGTAAAACATGTTGAACAGAATTGAAATCTTGCATTGAAGAAGGGAAAAAGGGAGTTTCTTCAAAGGTGGCATTTGGAGACATGTAGTACCGTCTAATATCTGGTGAGTAGCAATGGTACCCCTTTTGTAGACAGGAGTAACCTAGAAAAACACATTTAATGGCCCTTGCAAATAGCTTGTCCCGGCCTAGAGAAACTTGAACAAAACAAGTACTACCAAAAATACGAGAGACAAGAAACAATGCTTCATTTGGAAAGAGAATTGAATAAGGAATTTTATTCTCAAGAGATGAAGATGGCATTCTATTAATTAAAAAACCGGCAGTAAGGATGGCATCATCCCAATGATGAACAGGAACATTTGCACCAAGCAATAAGGTGTGTGCAGTTTCAACAAAGTGTCTATTTTTTTCTTTCTACAATACCATTTTGTTGTGGTATGTGAGGACATGTGGACTAATGTAAAATGCCTTGTGTGGTTAAAAACGAAAAGAGATTAAAGGAGAAATATTCTTTAGCATTATCACTCCTGAGAATCTTAATTACTTTTAAAAACTGGGTCTTGATTTCATTAATGAAAGACATGAATATAGGTTAAAGTTCATATCGATCTTTCATTAAATAAAGCCAAGTACATCTAGAGTATTCATCAATAAAGGTAACAAAATATCTGAAACCAAAAGATGTGACACAGCTTGGACCCCAAATATCAGAGTGAATAGTGGAAAAAGTAGATTTACATCCTATTTCAGTTCTCTTTGGAAAAGAGGACCTAACATGCTTTCCTAATTGACATGACTGACATTTTAAGACCTAAAGCTTGCTGAGTTTAGGAACCATTTTTGTCAATTTTGACAAATGTGGATGACCTAAGTGATCATGCAAAAGTTTAGGAGACGAAGATGCCAAACAAGACATAGAAGGGCTGGTTTCAAGATAGTAGAGACCTCTGGTTTCATGTCCTATGCCAATCAACCGAGCCATACCACGTTCCTGCATAACAAAGGAATCAACATCAAATGTTACAGAACAATTTAATGATTTTGTCAGTTGACTAAGAGAAACTAAGTTGAAAGGACAATTAGGAACAAAAAGACTTGGATTCAAGTTTAAAGAAGAAGAAATGGAGACTGCCAACTTCTTTAGAGGCAATTTTGGTGCCATTTCCTAGGGTGGTCAGATGAGGAAATTTTGGAGTAGACATAGATGTGAATAGAGTCATTACCAGAAATATGATAAGAAGCACCTGAATTAATTACCCATGGACCTTGACTATCCACAGACTGAGAAATGCAAGTTGTGGAAGTACTCGGGCCTGAAGATGATTGAACTTGACTGTTAGACTTAAATCAAAGGTATTCTTGATACTCCTCTTTAGAAAACTTAGGATCAAGTGTTTCTGATTTGGTAACATTTGCTGTTTTATCAGGCTAGCCAATTACATGGTAGTTTGTCTTGGGTGTGGCCCCGCATCTTACAATGTGAGCATCGAAGGTATGAATTTGTGTTTCTACCACCATGTCCTCCACAATACCCACGACCCCCCTCTTCCTCTAGTAGACACCATTGCTGAAGATTTAGAATGCTCAAGTGAGTTTCCAATCTTCCTTGGGGTGGGAACATGAAAAAGACATGTCATGAGACTATCCATTGAAGGAATCAGAATTTGATCACAAATATGATCAAAATCTGGATTCATGGCACATAAGGCCTGCACCATGTACAAGATTGTCATGCTTCCTTTTCATTTCCTCCACTGAGTCAGCATCTAAGAGCATTTTTTGTTCTTCAACTGCAGATTGAATTTGAGCAACAATATATATCATGATCTGTTTGCTTATAAGATGTCATCATACAATCTCCGAATGTCATTGCTTGATAATGATGACACTCATTATCAAGCAAATTCTTTTTGACATCATCAAAACCTGCTTGATTTACATTTTCTCCCTTTTTGATGATGACAACCATTTGCAGGTTAGGAGCAACAACAAACAAAAAATATCTATTTAAATATAGTTTTACTCCCCCTTAGTTTTGCAATGTTTGCTTATATGAGACAGTTGAAGATTTCATATATAAAAAGCTGTCTCATAAAAAAATAGATAATTTCCCTTACTATTTCATCTTTTATCTATCTCTCCCCCTTTGTCAACATAAAAAACAAATCATGAATAGAGAGGAGAAAACCACTTGTTGCAATGTATGAGAGTCAAGTGATACCAAATCATGAATTGAGAGGAGAAAATCACTTGTTGCAATGTATGAGGGTCAAGTGATACCAAAAGGCATTAAAACAAACTATTTTGCATCCACAAAAATATATATCCACTATAAAACAATCAAAATATATAATAATAATAAAAAAATCGTCAAAAGTAATCAATAATCAACATACCTTCAAACACAAACAAATACAATCAATCATCAAACATTTCAAATCAAATTAATTAAATTAACAATCAACTAACTATGCACAATAATTTCTATTTTCAAATTTTAAATTTCAAATTTTGAATTCCAACTTCCAACTTCCACTACTTGGTTCCCAGAACAAGTCATATTTGAAGAAAACAGGACCAAAACTAACTAGGACCACGATGAAAAACCGGGACAAAACCTTTGAGAGAACTGACCCACTACTTGAGTGTAGGCAACACTACAAGCAAAGGCCTGGAATGGGTCCAGGAAGCGCCAACAAACAGTTATGTGGTGGTCTGGTGACTTTCCGATCAACAAAACAGCATGTGCCTGACTGGGTCAAGTGAAGAAGTGATGCGTGTGAGCTGGGTTCTAACCTTGAAACTTGCAGGGGTGAGTCACGCTTTGGAAGACGCACCAGATCTAGGCGTCGGGTGAAAAGACTGGCAACAGACGGTGGCGCCGGTGATGAACAGTTGATGAAAGTGTTGAGCAGGATCGTCCTGCTTTGATACCAAGTTGAGACACAATATTTGGGGATAATACTTAGCTGAGTTATTCACTCAGCTGAAGATATTTTCTGTATATACAGACCAAGGGTCAACAAGTTCATAAAGGGAGAAAAAGAGTAAGCAATACATTGATAATAAAGCACACAAAATACATATTGCAGAATACTAATCTAACAAATTGAAACGAAAATCCCCCTGTTTGAAATCGAGAATGATTCCTACTGCAAGTAAACCAGGTAATATGGATAGTTAAAGAAGCAAAGGCATCTCCTATTTGAGGACTTGCACCAATGGTAGTCGAAGATAGTAAACGAGCAGAAGACAAATCTAAAGGTTTATTTGTTAGAGGACTAAACCAATTCCATATATCAACAGCAAAGGGACACTGTAAAAATAAATGGAGTGCGCTTTCCATACCACAATGATAACAGACTGAGGCAAAGCTCATACCACTTTTTTGAAGCATATCATCTGTTGGCAATCTATCGTGTATCCATCTCCTAAACAGAAAAGATTTAGAAAGTGAAATAGATCCCAGTGTCTTCAATCGCCCTCAAGCGGTTACACTTAGAAAAGTTTAAAATTTGACCCGAGGCAGCCCCATACTTCTTAAATAAAGCTGTCAAATGATGCAGGCTCCTTTTAATACCTCTCCCAAAGACTATAATGTCATCAGCAAACAGAACATGGCTTGGCAGGGAAAGGCCCTTAGGTCCCCATCATAGTTTTCATCTTACCTTCACTAACAAGCAAAGAAATGCCCAACTCAAGACATCTTCAGCCAAGCAAAATAAAAGGGGGGGATAGGGGATCACCTTGTCTAATCCCTCTTTTACAATCAAAGAAGACCGCAGCTGAACCATTAACAGATAAAGAAAGGTTTGCTGAAACAATAGAATGAATCCAAGAAATAAACTTCTCATCAAAACCAAATGCTTTAAGAACTTGAAGCAAGAAGTTCCAGTCAAGCATATGAAAAGCTTTTCGAACATCAAATTTTATCACCATATTTCCACCTAAAGAATGATATTTCAAGAGATTTACTGCTTCTGATGCCAAACAAATGCAGTCACTGATCTGCCTACCCTTCACAAAATCACGTTACTGATTGTAGATAATCTTATGATCTACCTCAGCAAGACGATCTGCAAGAACTTTCGTAATTTACTTTGAACTGAGTTTGCCAAAGCAATTGAACTGAGTTAATTACATTTGAGTTTGCAAGAACATTTTTCAGCATGACATCAGCTAGTTCCAACCACACCTATATATATATATATATATATATATATATAAATATATATGACCTACCGAGTGTTTTAACTCAAGCAGTTCACTATATATAATTATTCAACTGAATCATAGGACAAAAATTTGGAGAATGTTACTTATTTTGAGTTGTGATATAAGTAGAAAAATCCAGGTTACATGAATATACTCATCAATGAAAATCCAGTGTGAATTATCTATTTGCAAATTTTTGTTCTTATAGCTTTATCCATTTGTTGCAGGTTCATCACGGAGGTGCTGGCACAACAGCTGCGGGGCTCAAAGCTGCTGTAAGAAATTCATAACTTTATAAATCCTTCATAATTAGCATATCTTTCGATTATGCTTTTGATATTGGTATTTTGTGGTAGTGCCCAACAACCATAGTTCCTTTTTTCGGCGATCAACCATTTTGGGGTGAGAGAGTACATGCTAGAGGAGTTGGTCCTCCACCTATCCCAGTTGATGAGTTTTCACTTCCCAAGTTGGTTGATGCAATAAAACTTATGCTGGATCCCAAGGTAAAATATATGTTTCATGAAATATCAAAAATATATGCAAAAGCAAACTGATAGGAGCTTCTTATAAAAGTAAATAATGAGGCTAGGTTCTTTAAGAGATATGAATATTGTTTGCCAATATGATAAATGTGAAGCTTGAGAAATACGCCAAGTTATGTTATCTTGAGTAACTTATGCACCGTAAAAACATAATTTAAAAGGGTAATTGGACTGCTTAGCTCTATGCTTTTAGTAAATGATAAACAACAAATAACACACAACTATTGAGATATTGGAAGATTAATGTAGACTATCTTCTGTTATTTTTTTGTATTATGCTTGTGTATGTATTATACGATTGTTGTATTTAGGAAGGCATGTTGTATTTTAGAATATCTGATTGATATCTCCTAGATTTAGGATATTCTTTCCTCTTTTCATGTTCCTTGCTAGGAGAGATCCTACACACACTGATTACTTAATAAATACAAAAGATAAGATAAGGAGAATAAGATCAAATCAGATTTGAATAATTTGATCTTGATCTTAATTACCTAAATCTTTATAATCCTTATTTGAGTTTTGAAATAAAAACACATAATGATACAGCTGTCAACGTCTTCTAATCTGTATTTGAAATTTAAAATAAAAGCACATACAACTATCAACACCTGTTTTCAAGTTTGTGCATATATGTTTGGCATTTCCAACTTATAAAGAATTCAAATTTAGGTCTAAACAGTCTTTTTGTAAGAATGTTTGCGACTTATGAAGTAGGAACAATGGGCATGCAGAGTTGTCATCATGAACCAGTTGAAGCTGGACCATCATGAATTTATGCTTAACTTGTTATTTGTTTTATGTTTCTCTGAAGACGTGGTGGAGAGGTACATGTATAGACTCTGCTTGTTAAAACTTAAAAGAGTCCCCAGACGAGGGAAACTTTCATTAATTTTTTAGGTGTTCTGTGAAACAATATAATGTTGGTGGAATTCTTATTTTATGCGGGGTGCATTATTTCTAAAGATAACCGCTACATTGCTTAATATAATTCCAGGTAAAGGAACGTGCAATCGAACTTGCAAAGGCCATGGAAAATGAGGATGGAGTGACAGGAGCTGTGAAAGCATTTTTTAAGCAGCTTCCTCAAAAAAAATCAGAGTCTGATGCAGATCCGCAACCAACTGGTTTTTTCTCTGTAAGAAGATGTTTTGGTTGTTCCTGATTCAAATGCAGTTTATTAAACCCCACTTTTTGGTAATTAATAGTGTAAATCACAAATAGTTACTGCATCTATAGGATGTGCTGGACTTGTCACCCTGTCATGTGATTGTATAATTTCATGCATGCTTGTATTTGTACTATTTAACTTGAGATTCAGTTTGTATGTAAATTTACTGTTGCTTTTAATTGATATTAAGTGCTCGGCATATATAAATCCTCTATTAAAGATTTGTTGGCCAGTCAGTTGCTCACAAATCATTTATTTGTGAAGTACATACATCCACATCTCTAATATGAAAGAGAATTTAATCAAATTGTTCAGTAGTATCTCAGGGACCCATTCGAATTGAGATGCCTTGGAGATACTCGGTCTATAACTGGAATGACATCTTTGAGTCATCCATACTGACAGGGTGCGTGACTTCCCATTTGAGTCATGTAGAGGTGGCATGACTGTAATTGCCTAACTTTCACACCGAAATTTGACTACATAAGTAGGCTTTAGGTATGAAACAACTCTATCTCAATGAAAGTTTGATGGGTCAAAGTCCTTCAAATTTTTTCATTAAGGTTTTTAGTCTCTAAATTTTTGTTTGACAAGTAAAGGTTCCTAAATTTTTAGATACTTCAGTTTTTAGTCCCTAAACAAAATTTAAACCATTATTTTTATTTATTTAACAAGATTTTAGGAATTAAAAATCAAATTATTTAATAAGACCTTGATCGGTCATATTTTTTATAAGAACTAAAAATTGAATTTCAAAATAATTGAGAAACATTGACCAGTCAAACTTTTGTTTAAGGACTAAACCAAATTTCAAAGAAGTTAACTCAAACTATTTCTATAAAATTGGTTATAGTTTTTGTTGTGCCAAGATCAGATTTTACTTCACAGAAGAATGAATTTCTTGTATGAACAAGAACAAGCAAAATGCAGAATAAAAATGAACCAAAAAACTGCACAAAACTGCACAGAACTCAGCAGCCACTTTTATTTAATCTCTGCAGAATTTTTCTGATTTCACACTTCTGATTAATCTAGGCTATGCAAGAAGAAGAAATAGAAGCACTATTTCAAGCCTAACTAACCCAACCAACTTGAAACTAATTAACTGTTACATGTTATAACAAAATAACAGAAAACAGAAAAATACTAAGTTGGTAAAGAGCAAGAGAACTAACTAATGGTTGTTAATGAACCAACATACAACAATTCTCCACCTTGGTTCAATAACAAAACATTAACAAAAAACCAGTGGCTGTTGCAGAAATAGGATTTAATCATCCTTCAGCTGAATGAAGTTCAAACAATGGAAAAACTTGTTACTTGGAAGAGCCTTTGTGATCATATCAGAAGGATTGTGATCAGTTGAAATCTTCTTGAGTATATGGCACTTTGGCTGTCACAGTGTACTGTGATCACTTCATTTTGTATCTTCAGCTCCTTTGCAATGCCTTCAAGCCACATAGATTCTTTCACAGCTTCTGTAAGAGCAATATACTCAGCTTCAGTGGTTGATAAAGCCACTACCTTTTGAAGGCTAGCTTTCCACCTAATTGCAGTGCCAAAAGCAGTGAACACAAATCCTGTGAGGGATTTCCTTGAATCTAAACATCCAGCATAATCAGAATCTACAAAACCTTCAATAGCAGCTGTCCTTCTGCTATTCCTAGCTCCACCATAAACCAGAACTCTTCCAAGTGATCCTCTAATATATCTGAGTATCCATTTCAGGGCCTGCCAATGTGCTTTACCTGGATTTGCCATGAACCTACTTACTAAGCTCACTGCATGAGCTATGTCAGGGCGAGTACATACCATAGCATACATCAATGACCCTACACATTAGCATATGAAATACCTTCCATGTAAATTATATCATCATGTGTCTTAGGTGCTGACTGTACTGAGCTTAAACTGTTCAACCATAGGATGAGTACAGTTGAATTAGCATCCCAGCCAGGCTAGTTCCCTTAAATCGGACGCCCCCGCAGCCTCTTTCTTTCAACAATTTCTTTTTCTGTCCCGTTTGATTTCTATTCCAATATCTCTGGCTGCTCCCAAATCCTTCATTTCAAATTCGGTGCTCAACTCATATTTCAATTTCTCAACCTTACTCTTGCTGTTACTTGCTATCAAAATATCATCAACATATAATATCAATATCACAAACTCAGCTTTAGAAGGAAATTTGAAGTAAACACAGTTATCATAGTGACTTCTATGAAACTGTATGTCAGCCATAAATTCATCAAATTTCCTATTCCATTGTCTTGGGGACTGTTTTAGACCATACAGGGATTTGTTTAATTTGCAAAAATAATCCTCTTTACCTTTGACTTCAAACCCCTCGGGTTGTTTCATCAATATCACCTCATCAAGCTTCCCATACAAAAATGTTGTCTTTACATCCATCTGTTCTAACACAAGATCAAATTCTGCTACCATAGCCATAAGAATTCTGATTGACCTGTGTTTCACTACAGGAGAGAAAATTTCATTGAAATCAATTCCCTTCTTTTGAGTGAATCCTCGAGCAACAAGTCTAGCTTTAAAACTGTATGGTTCAACTCCTTGGATGCCTTCTTTCTTCTTGAAGATCCATTTGCAGCTGACCACTCTAGAACCAGGTGGTTTTTTAATCAATTCCCATATATGGTTGTCATGGAGAGACTTAATCTCTTCATTCATGGCACTTAGCCATTTTTCTTTCTCCTTACTAGCTAAGACAACTTTAACAGTTTTTGGATCTTCCTCCAAAACTTCACTAGCAGCTACCAGAGCAAATGCTATTAGATCAGCATATCCATACCTCTTAGGTTGTTTGATTTCCCTTCTGATTCTATCTCAAGCCAACACATAGTTAGCTTCTTCTTGTTCCTCTTCTTCAGATTTTTCTTCATCAAAAGGCCAATTAACAGCTTGTGTTTCAACATGTTTATCCTCAGTCTCCACCTCAAAATTTTATTTTTCAGAATCAGTTTCCTTACTCTGATCAGTGTTGGACTGAACCATGCTAAGCTTAGTCTTGTAGGCCATTTCAGCTTCATTGAAGACAACATCACGACTCACCAAACACCTCTTAAAACCAGCCTCCAAACACCACAGCTTATACCCTTTCACTCCTTCAGGATATCCTAGAAAAATGCACTTGACAACTCTAGGTTCCAATTTGTCTTGCTTGATGTGAGCATAAGCAACACAACCAAATACCTTTAGCTTTTTTAGACTCGGTGGATGGCCAGACCAAATCTCCTCAGGGGTTTTGAAATTCAGAGCTGTTGAAGGACACTTGTTGATGAGATATACAGCAGTCATTGCTGCTTCAGCCCAAAAAGTCTTGGGTAATCCTCCACTCAACAACATACATCTCACTCTCTCCAAAATGGTCCTGTTGAATCTTTCAGCTAAACCATTTTGTTGAGGGTGCCCGCAACTGTCCTGTGCCTTGCAATGCCATTCTCTTTAAAGAAATCATTGAAAGGTTCAGAACAGAACTCAAGACCATTATCAGTACGAAGCCTTTTGATCTTTCTGCCTGTTTGGTTTTCCACAAGTGTTTTACAGCCTTTGAAATTATCAAAAGCCTCATCTTTTGTTTTCTGAATGTAGATCCACAACTTCCTTGAGTAGTCATCCACAATGCTCAAGAAATACCTTGCTCCAGAATGAGAGGGAGTCTTGGTTGGACCCCAAAGATCACCATGAACATAATCAAGGGTACCTTTTGTTCTCTGTTGTCCAACATTGAATTTGGCTCTACAGGCTTTGTCATAGACATAATGTTCACAGAACTTTAATCTTTCCATTATGTCCCCACATAGCAGCTCCTGTTTTGCCAATTCAATCAACCCCTTCTCACTTACATGGCCCAACCTTATGTGCCATAACTCAGTTTTTGATAAAACTCTTCCAGTTGCAGTGGCTATAGAGCCAATTACAACTTCACCATCTACAGAATAAAGGCCATTCTCCATAATTCCTCTCATGACAACCATGGAGTCTTTAACTACATTCAGTATTCCTTTTTCACCCTTGAACACATACCCTCTTTTATCAAATTCACCAAGAGAGATTAAATTTCTCTTCAACTCTGGTACATATCTGACCTCTGTGAGAATTCTTTCAGCCCCATCATGAAACTTGAACCTTATAGACCCAATTCCTTCAATTTTGCAAGGCTTGTTATCTCCAAGGAGTACTAACCCAACTGCTTGATCAGAAAATTGTTCAAACCATGACCTGTTTTGTGTCATATGCCATGAACACCCTGAATCCATTATCCATTTAGTTTCTGGATTCTTTTCAGACACCATAAGTGCCTTTGCAGATTCATAGCCATCATCTTGAACAATTGCAGCATTTCCTGAGTCCTTCTTCCTATTGTTACTGCCACCATTTTTCTGCCTTTCAGGACAAACTTTCCTTGTATGACCCTCCCTTTTACAGTGATAACATCTGATTTTGAAGATGTTTCCTTCACCATTCTTCTGATTTTCTGGCTTTTGCTTCTTCTTATCAAATTTACTATCATTCTTGAAGGTCTTGCCTCTTGCTGTCAGCCCTTCACCACTTGTAGAGGACTTCTTTTCCTTTCTTTCATTCAATTCCTTTGAATTCAAAGCAGCCTGCACTTCATCAAGAGAAACATAATCTCTTCCAAACAATAAAGTCTCTTTGAAATGAGAGTAACTCTTAGGCAAAGAGCACAACAATAACAAAGCTTGATCCTCATCATCAATAGTGACATCAATATTTTCAAGATCTAGAATCAGTTTATTAAACAAATCCAATTGTTCTCCTACTGATCTATCTTCATGCATTTTAAACGAATACAAAGACTGCTTTAGGTAAAGACGATTAACTAAAGATTTGGTCATGTACAAACCTTCAAGCTTTGACCAAACCCCAGCAGCAGTTGTTTCCTTAGAGACTTGTCTCAGCACCTTGTCTCTGAGATTGAGGATAATTGCACTGTGTGCCTTCTGCAGTAGTGCTTTCTTATCCCCATCAGCCATCATCTTTTCAAGTTTGGCTTCTCCATCAAGTGCTTCCACCAGGCCCTGCTGAACAAGAAGAGCTTTCATCTTCAATCGCCATAGCCCAAAATCATTTTGTCCTGTGAATTTTTCAACCTCATACTTGGCCGAGCCCATTTCTTGAATCGAACTCAAAATCGATCCACGTTCACCGCACCAATTTGTTGTGTCAAGATCAGATTTTACTTCACAGAAGAATGAATTTCTTGTATGAACAAGAACAAGCAAAATGCAGAATAAAAATGAACCAAAAAACTGCACAAAACTCAGCAACCACTTTTATTCAATCTCTGCAGAATTTTTCTGGTTACTCTCTTGTGATCTAGGCTATGCAAGAAGAAGAAATAGAAGCACTATTTCAAGCCTAACTAACCCAACCAACTTGAAACTAATTAACTGTTACACGTTATAACAGAATAACAGAAAACAGAAAAATACTAAGTTGGTAAAGAGAAAGAGAACTAACTAATGGTTGTTAATGAACCAACATACAACAGTTTTATAACTAAGTATTTTTTTTTAATAAAAATAAGTTATTTGAAATAACCATTTCTACCAAATTGTTTATATAGTTTTATAACTATTTTATAATTGGTTATAACTAGTTATTGTTAGTTATGGTTTTTTTTTTTCAAGATTGGTTTTTTTTAGCATTCCTAACAGGAAATATCCCTAATGTTGTAAAAATCCTTTATTAAAATAAGAAACAAAAGATGTGGGGGGACATAGAGCCAAAACCCACAATAAACAAGTAGGAAAAACAATAATAAGGAAGACCAAGTCTATCCCTAATGAAAGTGCCCCTAAGAAAACTAACTTTATCCCACCAAGTGAAACCAACTGATGAAATGCCAAACTTAGCAAGTCTATTAGTGTAACTATTTCTCTCATGAAGAACATGGGAAACAATGAAGTTCTAGGAGCTAAAGTAAGACAATTGATCCATCTATTATGGAGGTGCCAAGGAACACTAGCAGTAGAATTGAATGTAGAGACAACAAAGTTAAAGTAACATTCCAACAAAAATTTGTGTGAACCTTTGCGATGACGAGCTATTTCAATAGCATGCATGGTAGCTTCCAACTCCACATGAAGGGAAAACAAATTTCCATGATGATATGCAAAGCCACTAATAAAAGCACATGAGCTGGCATGATAAGTGTCGCCATAGGCAACAACACTAAGGGTTCCGCGAGCAGCCCCACATCAGCGTTACACTTAATCCAACCCTGTAAAAGGATGTGGGGTTTTTATATGTGCACCCAGCAGAATTGCTGGTGCACCCAACAATAATACTAAAGTGGCAAAAATGCCCTTCAGTAAAAATTTAAAAGAGCCCTCTCCCTCACTCCCTCTTCATCGCACTGCTGCTATTACTATTCTTTCCTTCCTTTGTGCATCTAGAGCTCTGTCATTGTGCCATGAATCATCGTCGTCACCCTCCGTGGTCGTCGCACTGTCAGTGGCAGCCTCGCCGCTGTCTTCGCCGTAAGTGTCGCGCTCCCTACCCCTCTGGTGGTGTGGTTGTTTTGTGGGTTAGGAAATCCGTTTAACTCATACAGATTGGTCAATCCGTATGGGTTATACGAATTGCTTAATTAGTATAACTCATACGGATTATCCAATCTGTATGTGTTTTTTTTAATTATAAATAAATTATTTTATTTTTATTTTTAAATAGTTATTTTTTTTATAATTTATAAATATATTAATTTATTTTGTATATATTACTTATTTTGTAAAAGAATAGGCAAAAAGGACATATTTTTTGTTATTATATTTAATTAATTATATTTTTTTGAAGTTGCTTTTTAAATAGATAATGATTTTATTTTTTTAATTATAAATATATTATTATGATTTTTGTTTTGAAATAGTTGTTGTTTTTTAATCATAAATATATTATTTTGAATTTCCAATGAAACACCTGTATATTATTGTAGTACATGACAATTACATAAGTAGCTAAATCTTCACTCTCCACTTAAATCAACATAGTTTGTTTTCAACATCAACAAATTTTTGTACTGTTGCATTCTACTAATATATGGAGTTGGCCATGCTTTGCATGAGGATGACAATGTCTAGACCATAACAAAGCTAGAGGCGGTATGGGACAACGGTCTCTTAAAAAAACATGTTACATATGCACAAACAATTTCAAATTATTATAACAGTTAATTTCATAAATTAAAAAACATGACTATGATGCATTTACCTGAACAAAATGATTGCCATACATATTACGCGATGCACAAAAGAATCTGCTGGTGGTTGACTTCTAAGAGGAAAAAACGCCATGCTTTGTTGGAGAGACAGAGAAACAAGGATTACATTATACCTTGATGCAATAACATATCCCATATTGATTATATTCATCAATTTATCCTTGGTAACCTGCATGTTACAGTTATGATTACATTATTTAAACTAAATTTAAACTTAAAAAAATAACAGAAATTACATACCATGGATAATCCATCAACAAGTAGGGACCTCTTTAATTCCTCATATCTGTCTATGCCACCAAGGAGGTTGATATACTCATAAGACCATTTGGCAAGTTCTTTAAGCAAATGGTTGCACATCGAAGACCATGAATCTTCACCCATACCTAATAATGCAGCAATTGCACGATATCCACAGTTACCATCAGCTTTGACATCGATAATGTTTTCAATGGAATCATGAATGCACGAATGAAATTGATCCAACATCGACATAGTCCTTCTTGGAATTGCTTGGTCTGATGATGATGCACTACGTTTGACTGAATAATTGCTATTTTGCACAGAATGTAAAGCAACAACATACTTCCAGTAAGACGAATCACGCTTTGTTGATCTTTGATGTTTGGTCATCGATTTCTTCTTAGCACCTTTGGTGTTGACCTTTTTTGGAGGAGGACACATAGATTTTAGATCAGGGTAGGAAATTTCCGGACATTACTCTTTAGAATAACTTTGCCACAAACATCAAGTTTTTCAAACCACTTGGATATGATTTCCATCTCTTCTGTTATGTTAACCTCAGGCTCAAATAACCCTTGGTCTGAATAACTTAGCCTCCACCAAAACATATGGATTGTCTCATGTGGTATGATACCAACAACATATCTAGATAGCTCACATGCACATGGAAGACCGTGAGTAGTTCTCATGACACATCCACAACGAGATGGGTTTTTGCCAGCATAATGTACACACTCAAACTCAGCAACAATCTAATTTAAAGCATACCTTGATACCATGCCAAGTAGTCTCTTGTATAAGGAAACTTTAAAAGTATGTCCAACCACATGTGTAATTGTCTCAAAAGATGCCTTAATTTCAGTGTGTTGCAACGTGATCATATTGTTCATGGCTTCCTAAACACTACATAGGTCTCCAATGCTATTCTGTAATAGTCTTTTTAAAGCCGAATGAGCAGATTCAACCTTGCATATGAAATACAAAAAATCAATAAACAAATACAAGTATTTTTATCCATTAAGTCCTAAACCCTAATAAAAAAATGACAATTTTCATACCTATTTGCTGTTGTGTTTCATAAGTGCATCACCTTATTCGTCCAAGCTTTAACAAATTTTTCTTTCTAGGGAATTATACATGTTTGGTTGACATAGTTAACAAACATTGGCCACGGTGAACATGCAATTTCAAACTTCTTAAGACAATCATCGAACTGATCCTTGGAAGGACAATAAACCAAACTCCCCAGGCATCCATAACATAATCTTAGGCATTTTTTGACCAACCAGGGATTTACATCCTTGACATTCTTGTTAATGTGAAACCTACACAACAAGTGGGTACACTCAGGAAATATAGTTTTCACTGCATTCATTAATGCTAGATTTTTATCGGTAGCAATAAATCCAAAGAGGGCATCATGTCTAAGAAAAAGACCTCGAAACCGTTCTAAAGCCCACACCTCATTATTTAGACGTTCTCCCTCCTAATAGGCAAAACCATTAGAGAATGTCATCCCTGTTGGTGTCACACCAACAAAGTCAAGTAACGGGAGCCTATACCTGTTTGTTTTGTAGGTACTGTCTATCAAAAATACCAAATTACATGCATTGGATAACTTCACTGCATCAGGATGACACCAGAAGATATTACGTACAACTTCTTCATCCTTTAATCTATGCCAATGAATATACTGATCCTGTTCAAGAAGCTTCATTAGTTGTTGCATTTCAGTATCACTACCTCTTATGGAAGAACGATATGCACTTCTTGCATCGTATATTTGTTTGATTGTATAACTATTGACATTGTGCTCCTTTAGCGTTAGCAAAATATTTCTTGGTTTCACCATTGACTTTGTCATATTATCAATAATTATCTTTTCATCCTTAGTCAATGACCAGCATATGAATGCCCAACTAATGACTTTGCCATTTCATGATTGTGACTCCCACACATTAACTTCAACATCTATCATTGGCCTCCAACCACTAGTTTCCCACACAGCTTAAAGGGACACCCACATTTTGTACCTACCAGTATCTCTTCTTACAAAATCTGTCTTCCTGCACCTATACTGACCACTCCTTTCACAACCAATTAAGACAAATGAAGTCCTTCCTCTCATACAATGTTTGTGTCTGACCTCATAATGACTGCCACAAAACCAATTTCATAAGCAACAGCTTGAGCCCAATTCAAAACATCATCACGGGTAGCAAACACCTACAATTCAATAACACATTAGAACAATCAACATGTTCTAATTTCATACCAGCTTCGTCTTCATTTTGTTCACTCATATCAACTTCTTCATACATTATACTGTCATACATCCATTGATCTTTGACCATCTTAACAAGACATTCAAAACTTTCAATCCCAAACACACAACCCCTAACCACACCATACATATACTATCACACAAAAACCTATGTAATTTTTTTACTGCATATAATAATATAAAACATTAAAATTGATAACCCTATATATTAGAAACAATAACATCAACTTTTTCTACTTAAAATTGACAACCATATAATAAATAAAAAATTATAACCAAACCATATGTACTAAAATAAATTATATTATTCAACTTAATTCTAATTCATGAAATTATAACTACAAAAAACAGTCAATTTTAGACCACAACAACTCAAATAAATTATACATAAATTATAACTGTAAATTATTTTACATTTAATACAATTTCCAAAATATAAAAACAAATACTTACAAATTAATTATCAAACTACACTTATTTAAAAATATTAAAAATAATAATACTAATTACATTTCAAATAAACAAGTAATTTTTTTACACATTAATTTTTATAGCAATCATATTAATATATTTATAATTTAATAAAATTCAAAAAAAATAAATATTTCTTTTTATTAAAAATAATATTATAAATCTGTATAACTCATACAGATTAACCAATCCGTATGAGTTATACGGATTGAATAATTCGTATAACTTATACAGATTGGCAATCCGTAAGTTATATAAAACTTATGGATTAATGAATCCGTGAGTTTTATATAACTTATGGATTCTTTAATCCGCATTTTACGCAGAAAATAAAAAAACAAATCATGTGATGTACCTCCGTTAACAACCACTGCCAGAACCACCACATACCGACGTACCTCCGGAACTCTTTCACCTCGACCAAAGCGGCACAATGCACCTCTCACAAAAATGAAAAAACCACAAGAAACCAAGAAAATGAACGAATGAATGCGTTACAATAAAAAAAACTAAAAAGGATGAAGAAAGCAGGTAGGGGTAATTTCGGAATACCTGTTTATTGCTGGGTGCACAAGCAATATGGTTGGTGCACCCAAGGATGTGCTAAGTGATTTGTCCAATCCTTGGGGCTTGAGATACATAACCTAAGATGCGAAAAAGGCTTGTAGGATTTGAAAGTCCTCCATCGAATTCATAAGACCACCAAGCCAACTCTAAAATGACACAACAAATGGACAAGAGAAAAATAAATGTTGAATCGATTCAACATTGCAGCCATAGTGAGAATAAACAGATACCATAGTGGGGATTCTTACATGAAACATACACCAACTTATTATCTTTGGGGATTCTCACATGAAGCATGCACCAAAGTAGAAAAATCCAAGATGAAGGGATTCATTCACTCTAGGTGAGGTTGTGCCTAAGAATACTGGGAGATCTTTGCCTAACAAAGTCATAGACAACCTTGAAACTTTGTTTCCTTGAAATTGTTGGGCACCAAATGAGGCGATTTGAGGAAGGGTTAAAAGGAAATGCTATGCCCTATATATCATTGATCGAGGCCGTACCCGAATCAAATAAACATGAAAATGCAGTAACTAGGAAGTGATCCTAGGTCGTTTCCCAATGAGCAGTGACAAGCCAAATGTTCATAATATACTTGCAGTAACAGTAACGATGGGGGGGGGGGGTTTGGTTGTTTGGTAATTAAAGAGCAGAACAAATAAAATGGAATACGAAACTACTAATATTAAAAACGGGTTGTTTCCTCTGATTCAGAAGCCACTCTCTTATCCTGGGTTATGGAGAATTCGTCCCTAACAGCCAACCACTTAATCCAACCCTATTTCAATTTACTAAGCCAAAATCAACTTAGGGTTTTCAATACGTGATTAGGCACCACATACACCAGTTAGCCCTTCGTCCATTAAGCATGAACGCAAGTTAGGCTCAGAGGCAATTAATCGAACACGAAGCGTGCACTGATTAATATTCATGAAATTGGGATAACTGGTGAAGGGAAAACTGCCAGGAAACCACATTACAAACGAAACCTCAAAGAGAGTTGGGCTTCGTCCTCAAAAGGAAACAACACCAGAAAATCTAGCCTTCCATGGATTCAAACAGAAAACGCAAATGAAAACATGAAGCAGAAACGTAAATGAACAAGAACGTAAATGAACAGAAACGTAAATGAACAGAAATGTAAATGAACAGAAACGTAAATGAACAAAAACGTAAATGAAAAGTAAAAAAGAAGCAAGAATGAACTTCGTAATTTAAAAGAGAAAACGGAATTTTGCATTTAGAAAGAAAACCTGAACAAGGGGAAAAGAAAAACCGTGAAAACCCTAAAACCAAGGTCCGGAAAAATGGAAA